>NC_056741.1:243615150-243815150 GCF_019279795.1 Protopterus annectens | reverse complement strand
AGTATTATTTTATAATATAAAATTATAAGTATAATATGCTTAAGCGTGCCTTAATCACTCTGTATCCATCAGACCTTGTTCTGCCCAGCAACAAAATAGTCAGCCCTGCCAAGTCTCGAATCCAGGATGCTGTCCTCTACAATCACAGCAAAAGACCACTACACCATCTAAGCTGTGAAAATTGGTAATGCTTTAACAAACATATCATGCATTATGGTAATTTAACATTAATGAAAAAAAAAACAGCTGTTAATGTTTTATGTATTCATTTACAATATTTCCCTATCTGAGAAAGATGTAACTCAATATTTAAATTACATAATTATACAAATAAAGTGCTGTTTGGTAGAGTATTTAGACATTATTCATGTCATAAACCTTCTAAGTTTCTCCTGCACAACTAATTTCTGACTTTGTTTCACAGATGATATCCAGAGAAAATGCAAATGAAGCTGGCAGCTTGAAATAATGTAAGTTCTAAGCAATACCAGGAAGACAACGATATGCTAGTCATAAAACTACTAGTTAAGAAATGATTCATAACTGTCAATTAATATTTTTTTCTGGAACCTGTCCTTCTTCAGCGGCATTGGTAGATTTTTTTTCTGAGTTCTTTTCCTGAATTATAGATCTGTTCAGTATATTACAGGTACCAGAGCTGACGTTTACTAGTTCTTATTTATTTGTAGTATGCTTTGTAGCCTATTTTAAAACTGTGTTATACAGTAAAATGCAGTATATATCTTGTGGCTTGATGAATATTTGTCCCACATATTCTGCCATACAAATATGCACACACACACACACACACACACACACACACACACACACACACACACACACACACACACACACACACACACACACATATATATATATATATATACATATACACATACATACACATATATATGTATGTATATAACATGCAGTGCAATTATACCTCAGAACCATCCCCCTCAACCTGTTAGTGCAAGAAACCTGTACAAAGGCTGTAAAAGGGGGGTGGATGGGCCACATATAGGGACATATTTCAAATATTGCTGTTACAAATGAAGACATTTGCTAAAGCAACAGGGTGCATTTCAGCAGGCAATTACTGAAGGATATGAGGATGGAAACTGAAATGTTATGTCATCCTTGGATCATCACCATAATTTACCAGACAAATACAAATAAATTGTGGAACTGAACAAAAGTATGGGCCAAACATCTGGACATTCCGTGAAAATCCTGGCAGTGGAGAGGTATTCTCAGTACCCCTTAGTGCAATGAATCTGGACCAAGCCTGACAAAGTGTGGGGGGGGGGGCAAAAGCCTGAAAATAGGGACATATCCAAAATACATCAGTAGAGAAAGTTGATGTAGTAACTCTGTATGTCCTAACATATATTGACTGAAATATCACAATTCCATGACTCAATTGCTTCTCTTTAGTTAGTGACCTCAATCCCCACATCATCCCACTCATGCATCAGGAATACACAACAGTTATGGGGACCAGACCAAACATATCAGCCAGACAACTGGACATCCTACAAATATTTGGACATAACACATCAGTAGGGAAACTACACTGAGCTACCGAGCAATGTACAAACTACAATCAGACTGACATAACACTACCCAAGTCCAGCTCTGGGACTGTACACATGCATTAGCAAATATAACAGGCACTATGGGGATGTAACACTAGTGGAAAGCAGACACTGGTTTGAAAGTGCATACCCCCAGAAAATTGCACCACAGTCACAGTGACATACCAGTAAACGAACTGAACACTACAGTATAATGACTGTGTAAGCAACAAAATCCCGTTTACCACTCACACATTACCCCTACATATACTGCCCCAAGTCACAGTGTAGTGGGAATCATGAGGTGTTACGGGACATGTCATGGTCTGCATGTACAAACATATACAGGCGATAGGGAACCAGAAACTGTAGCAGCATACACAGACAGATAGAATGGCCCCAAGACACTCACATGTACCCCCTCCCTACACAGCCCAAATAACATATACACACTACACTGCTACACAGTCCTGACATTCATTTAACAATGGGCAGACATACACCAACCTCTCAAATGTACAGTTTCCCACAGAATTTACAGGCACAGGACTCATATCTATGACCGCTTCCTTGTTACATGTCTGGGAGTCTATGACATCACTGGGATGGTAGCAGGAATGAATGCAATAAATAATAATGCTATATACCTCTGGACCTCTTAGTGTATGGCATCTGGACAAAGCCTGACATAATTGGGGGACAGAGGCCCAAACACAGGTATATATTGGACATATTGCTGTTATAAATGTAGACAGTTGCTGGTATTACCAGCTTTGTTGCAACATATCTTTTCTGAGGGATATGAGGTCAGTACCACCAATGAATGTTAGCATTTACTGACTGCATTCTCCAGAGTATCCTATTGATTAGCCAAGGACAAAACTGTCTGGGGAACAGACCAAACATAATAGTCACACATCTGGATAGTGTCTAGGTCTCTGGACAGTGTAGATGTATGACCACAGTGATGTAATAGAATGGAAATCCCCTGACAGCTGCCAAACATGTCACCCAGCACCTTATGAAGTGCAGTAAGACCAACATGACACTACTCCACATCACCTTTGAAAAATTACCCATGTATATTCAAATATAGCATGCACTACAGGGATGGAACTGTAGTGAAAAGCAGAGAGTTGTGCAAAAATGTCCAGCCAAAAACATTTTCACTACAGTCACAGCAACACAGCAGTACCAAAAATGAAATCTAGAGTAGACCAGCTGTCTGAACAAACATATCCTGATTGCCAGTCACACACTACACCAACATATACTGGCCCAATTCAGTGTACTAGGAATCCTGAGGTATTACAGGACATTTCACAGTCATCCCCTACAAGCATACAGACATGATAGACTGCCAGCAGCTGTAGCAGCATGCAGAGTCAGATAGGTAAAGGATGTATGGCACTCACATCTGCTACTCTCCCTACCCAGCCCAACAAACATCTACACACAACACTGCTACACAATCTTGGCAGTATGTTCACAATGGCCAGACAGATATAACTGTCATATGTACAGATTTCCACAGAATTACAAGGGTGTGGAGCCATAATCCTGTCCACTGCTGCATACTATGGCCAGGAGTCTGCCAAATCATTGTCATGATAACTGGAGTGCAGTTGGTAATTAATGATATACCATACCTCTGCACCTCATAGTGCAGGACATCTGGTCAAAGCATGAAGTACTTGTGGGACAGGGGGATGGAAAGAGGGACATATCACATATAATGTTGTTAAAAACTGAAACAGTAGCTGGTGTTACATATGTTGTTCTAACATAACATCCCTGAAGGATATGATGTCTGGAACACCAATGGATGTCAACAGTTACTGACTACAATCCTCACATTATCCTACCAACCCCACAAAAACAGACATTGTTCAAGGAACAGACCACGCATAACAGGCAAACATCTGGACAGTCTGTGGACAACATGCCAGTTGAGAGGTATGTCAGAGGCATATCACTGTCAGATGTCAAGTCACCCAGTAAATGCATGTCCAGATGAACCCTGTCAATCTAGCAAACCTCCATGTGTAAAACAGCACTAATGACCTACAATCTGTACCCAGTTCTGGAGTTTTGTCCTTCATGTTATTGGCTTATCTCTACATGTCCGGTCCTGTGAGGTATTTCCATCTACTGTCTCTGAAGCTGTAGCCCCCACACCTCCATAATGTCTTCCGCACAGGCAAGGAAAATGGGCAAGGCCCACATGAAGGGTGTCCCATATGTTGGAACTAGCAGCAGTATCCAAGCCAACACCACAATACTATGTGGGCACCTACATAGCTTTAGGGCCTCAGCAATACCTGACAGGAGAAAATCAACCCCCTCAAGGTAGACTGAATGCCTGTGGTGGACAGCAGCAATATACAACTACCATCATCGGTGGAAATAATTGCAGAAAGGGCCAAGAAGGAACAGATTCCTCATCGGAAGCCATGTCACCTTGTTCTGCACAAGCAAATAAGGTCACAGATGATGTACCCTACTCAAGGTTGTCTTTGAGTGCAAACTGGAGACATCCATCAAGGCCAATAACTAGGCCTTCCAGACATGTGTCTGCAATTCCAGAGGCAACACACATATCTGCTCTGTAGTGGTGGTCAATAACACCACATACACATATACAATGGATATAGGCAACAAGCTACAGACAGGTGAAGTGTAAACATCACCCCCCTTGTCCCCCCATAAGTACACATGTGGATGTAAAGCACCTGCCCCCCTTCCCTCATGATCAGGAAGCAGGTCTGTAATGCCCTCTTAAAGGCAACACATAGAGGTCTTCATAGACCTGATACCATTCCTGGCTGCATCCAACATGAACAGAGGCATGGGTTGTCAAACCCACTCTGTAGTGTAGTCAACCACAGCCTGAGCATTGGTGTCATCCCATCTGCACAGAGGACAGACAGAAAGTTGATAGAAAACAGGTTATGCAATAGCATTAATGTTCAGAAGGATACAAGTCTGAAACTGAAATGTATGCCATAATGTCATGACAGCAGTCCTCAATGACATGGCTGAAACCCTCAATTCTCTCCATTTCATATAGTAATATAATATTAATATCCAATAGGCAATAAATAAAAATATACAGCTCAAATCCCCAAACCAAGATAGTGTAGTGGTCAGAGTCCCAGCTTTGCATGCAGGTGTGCATGTTTTGAATAATGCAACAGGCAATCCAAATTTACATGGGAAAGAAGTGTTAAAAATGCTATGTTCATATTAAAATATGTGGCAAGTTATTTTTGTCATCCAGGGTAGTGTAGCTGGTGTAAAATGGATCAAAAAAAGCCGTAGAGCGACAAGCAGTACAATTTCTATTCCACACCACGAAAGTGACACCTTCAACGTCTTTAACGCTTTTATTAAAAAACACATGCTGTCCTTAACCTCTAGGACTTCATCAGATAAAACTGTTATAAAAAAACTCTACTTTTATACTCTGATAATACATCAATTAACCAATGAAGACACCATTTTATTAATACAAATACACCAATCAACTTCTCATCTCATTAATATTAATTTCCATATTGCAGAATGATCATTTAATCCTGGCTTTTTACAAGCGTTTAGATACATTTGCCACCATAATTCCCTAGTTTCTATAATCTCCTCCCATAAACCTCCCCTAACATCCTGCTGTACTTGTTCTAACCCAAAAAATAAATATTTAGCTCCTACACAATTTTTAAAGTGCCTATATAGTGCGTTTGTTTCCTTTCTTTTTCCAATGTCATATATGTGTTCATATATACTTTTGAACACTCTTTCCGTTTTCCCAATATAATGATTGGCAGTTTTGACAAACTGCCAAATAAACTACACCTATTACAATTAATTCTATCTTTACTTTTAATTAATCTCTTTCTACTTTCTATAAAACCTCTTCCTTATTCATTATGTGTGGACATTGTGCACATCTCCGCACTTAAAAGTTCCCACTTTATTGTTTTCCCCAATCCTTTTATGCCCTCCATTTCCTTCTAGTTTTTCTTTATGTTAGGGGTTTCTGTAAGTTACTTGTAATGTCATATTCTTAATCTCTTCTAAATCTGTAATGGCAACAAATCTATCCCATTCCTTTTAAATATCTGTTTGACCTCTTTATTTAAAGTGTTAAACTCCATAATTAACCTTTTACATCCTCATTTGTATTCACTGTCTTATTACCTGACCCTCAATGATTCCTTCTTTTATTCCTTTTATTGGTTGAAATTTAGTTTTCCTACCTTTTTCCACCTCATCTTTTATTGTACTTATAAATTCTAATGGGTAACCCCTCTCTAAAAACATTGTTTCCAATTTGTTACATTCTTGATGGAAATCACCTTCATCACTTGTCATCCTAGAGCCTCTCACGAATTGGCCCTTAATAATATTTCTCTTACAATGTTTTGGGTGAAAACTATCATAATGTAAGTACGAGTTACAAAATGTATTCTTTCTGAACACCTTAGTTTCAAATTTTCCGTTATTCTTATAAATCTCCACATCAAGGTAATTCATAACTTCTTTACTCATAACATAAGTGAATTTTAGATAATTGGTGGTTTGATTTATATAAGAAAAAAATTCATTAAATTTTTCCACACTACCTATCCAAAATATCACTATGTCATCCAAAAATCTGTGGTAAAGGCACCAATATTGCCTATAAATAGAGTTAGTTACAAATTTCTCCTCCCATTTATCAAGAACTATATTAGCAAAAGTCGGGGCACAGGTCACCCCATTGAGACTCCTGAAATCTGCTTGTAATACTCTCCATTAAACATCAAATAATTATGTTTTAAAATGGAATTCATAAGAGTCACTACTGTTACTTTCTCTTCATGCGACAACTTTTTGTCACCATAAACACTCCTCAAATAATTCCATACCCTCAACATGTATACTTGAAAAAGATCTATAATGTCTATTGTGACAAAAATTATATTTTCATTATATATGTTTGTAGAAAGCTCTCTTAACAGATCCCACGAATCTCTTAAAATAATTTCATTTTTCATCCATAAATGTTTAACTTTGTTGTCTACATATTTGGCTAATGGGGTCGTTTTAGCTCCTTCCGCTGAAACAATTGGCCTTAAAGGAGGGTCAAATTCATTCTTATGAATCTTGGGTATGCCAAACATTGTTGCTACCCTTGGCTTTTTTACCTCTAGATATTTATGTATTTTTGTGTCAATAACTTTGTCCATTAATAAATTTTCTAGCATCATATCTATTTTCTTATATGCAATTATTAACTCATTTTTAGAAGCCACCGAATATTTTCTTTCATCTAACAAAATTGAATACATCTTAGTATCATACATAGTATTCTCCATAATAACAATACCTCCCCTTTGTCCGGTTTCATCACCCTTACCTTGGCATTCTCAATCATTTCATTCAACACTTCCCATTCCTCTTTCCTCATGTTAGTTATGTGTTTGTTCTTGTCTTTCTCCTTCTTTTCTAATTTTCTTATTTTTCTTCGATCACATTTTCAAAGTTTTTTATTTGAGGTGCCAAGGGTGGGTTGAATATCGAACTTCTATTCAATTCCTCAGTCACAATTTTAGTTCCTTTCATACCCATTTTAGAAGCTAAAACAGTTAAATTTACCTTTCTAGTGAATAACTTAATGTCCAGTATAGTACCCGTCACATTTCCTTTTTTCACTGGGTTGTATTTCAGCCCTTTACTAAAAAGTCTAAAATGTTCCTTCTTTAAAATAATGTTACTAAAATTATAAATGGTAAAACCTTCAAAAGTATTTTTAACTTCATTCCCAAAGCTTGTAATGTTTTCATTATTCTTTTTATTGTTCTTGTCATTAATGGGGACCAGGGTACTCACTAGTAGTGTCTCCCTCCCCTTCTCCCCTCACTTGAAAATTTCTTTCCCTATTGTAAGGTTCATGATACTCCTGGTTAAACACACTTAAAGGTGGAAATTCAGTATCATAATTATACTCAACATTTTTTCTTTCTCTGTTTTCTTCCTTTCTGTCTTTATTATTGTAATTATTCCTAAAATTCCCATTCATATTCATTGTTGGTTTCGGATAACTACTATTGTTTGCATATTCATTTAAATCTCTGTTTAACTTTCCCATTTTACGTTTAATGATGTCCTCACATTTTAAATCTATTTCCTCTCTCATTTTAAAGTATTTCTCTCTCTCCTGTTTGATCCCAAAAATAAGATCTTGTTTAATATTGGTATCAAGCTCTTTAATTTCTTGTTCAATAACAATTAATTTGTTTTCATTTTCATCAATAATAAGCTGTATGATTTCTAATCCACACTTGTTAAAAGCTTTAACTAAATTCATGTGAAAGGAAGACCCTATTTGAACATTATTAGGGTATTTGTAAACCCTAAGTCCCTTAGGGACTATTTCCTTAATTAAACATTCATTCAAGTATGCATTTTCTATCCTTAATGTTCTAAATTTCAACATTAAATCATACAGTTTATCAAGCTTTTCAGTATATGTTGTTCCATCATTATTAATTTCATTTGCAGCGTCACTTTCAAGATTGAACAAATAATTTTTCTTTAGCCACTCATTAGTGGTTTTGTGGTTCGGAAAAACAGTACCTTTGGTGTTTAGCCTTGATTTAGGCCTCGCACCCTTGTCCATATTTTCATAGTCCCTTTGTTCACGTTCCTCGTCTCCAATATCCAATGCTCTCGGTGTTCTCATGGGGTTAAAGTTTGTCGCCTCCGCTTCTCCAGGGTCGCCGGCTTTCCATTCATCACCCATAAGCTCCCTTTTCCTCTTTGCGGTTTGTCCACCAATTCCCTCATGAAATGAAACCTCCGAGTGCATCACACCTCTTTCAGGAACCAAGCTTTGACATAAGGGCGTCAGCAGGTCAATTAACTCCGTTAACTGACCAATGAGTTTACGCGTTTGCCCCATCTCTTCCTGTCCTTCCGAACCCATACCAGAAATTATGCACCACGAACCGCTCTCCACAAAGTCACACCAAAACCAAAAAAGTGCGGCTTTCAATTACAACCAAACAACTCAAAACAAAAAAAGCCGTAGAGCGACAAGCAGTACAATTTCTATTCCACACCACGAAAGTGACACCTTCAACGTCTTTAACGCTTTTATTAAAAAACACATGCGTTTTCGTCCTTAACCTCTAGGACTTCATCAGATAAAATTGTTATAAAAAAACTCTACTTTTATACTCTGATAATACATCAATTAACCAATGAAGACACCATTTTATTAATACAAATACACCAATCAACTTCTCATCTCATTAATATTAATTTCCATATTGCAGAATGATCGTATATGTGAAAAACAAAACTTTTAAAATCAATTTATCTTTCGAATGTTGCTTACTAATAGATCTGACATTACCTAATACATCTTTGGGAAAGTTCTTCATTACATTCTACCATAAAAACCATGTACTTAATAATTTCTGTGCAAAATATCGCAAACTTTAAAGACATTAAAAACTAAGCTTTGGACCCCCTCTAGTGTCAAAAACCTATATAACATCCTATCTCATCCCTCTCTTCTTGTATGTTGTGCTTGTGTTATATGTATCATTCCTACTTGTCAATTCCTTATTTTCCTTTATATATACCTATGTACGTTAATTAAATATATAAATAAATATTAAATATAAGAAATAAATAAATAAATAAATAAATATTATTTAATATTCCTTAAAATGTTACGTCATAACCTGGCTTATATATTAACCAACCCAGTGAATGTGACTTAGACCTTATTCGCTTTTACCTTTAATATTGGTCCTATTGATAGATTTTCATTTAATCCTGGCTTTTTACAAGCGTTTAGATACACTTGCCACCATAATTCCCTAGTTTCTATAATCTCCTCCCATAAACCTCCCCTAACATCCTGCTGTACTTGTTCTAACCCAAAAAATAAATATTTAGCTCCTACACAATTTTTAAAGTGCCTATATAGTGCGTTTGTTTCCTTTCTTTTTCCAATGTCATATATGTGTTCATATATACGCCTTTTGAACACTCTTTCCGTTTTCCCAATATAAAATGATTGGCAGTTTTGACAAACTGCCAAATAAACTACACCTTGCGTATTACAATTAATTCTATCTTTACTTTTAATTAATCTCTTTCTACTTTCTATAAAAACCTCTTCCTTATTCATTATGTGTGGACATTGTGCACATCTCCCGCACTTAAAAGTTCCCACTTTATTGTTTTCCCCAATCCTTTTATGCCCTCCATTTCCTTCTAGTTTTTTCTTTATGTTAGGGGGGTTTCTGTAAGTTACTTGTAATGTCATATTCTTAATCTCTTCTAAATCTGTAATGGCAACAAATCTATCCCATTCCTTTTTAAATATCTGTTTGACCTCTTTATTTAAAGTGTTAAACTCCATAATTAACCTTTTTACATCCTCATTTGTATTCACTGTCTTATTACCTGACCCCTCAATAATTCCTTCTTTTATTCCTTTTATTGGTTGAAATTTAGTTTTCCTACCTTTTTCCACCTCATCTTTTATTGTACTTATAAATTCTAATGGGTAACCCCTCTCTAAAAACATTGTTTCCAATTTGTTACATTCTTGATGGAAATCACCTTCATCACTTGTCATCCTAGAGCCTCTCACGAATTGGCCCTTAATAATATTTCTCTTACAATGTTTTGGGTGAAAACTATCATAATGTAAGTACGAGTTACAAAATGTATTCTTTCTGAACACCTTAGTTTCAAATTTTCCGTTATTCTTATAAATCTCCACATCAAGGTAATTCATAACTTCTTTACTCATAACATAAGTGAATTTTAGATAATTGGTGGTTTGATTTATATAAGAAAAAAATTCATTAAATTTTTCCACACTACCTATCCAAAATATCACTATGTCATCCAAAAATCTGTGGTAAAGGCACCAATATTGCCTATAAATAGAGTTAGTTACAAATTTCTCCTCCCATTTATCAAGAACTATATTAGCAAAAGTCGGGGCACAGGCGCCCCATTGAGACTCCTGAAATCTGCTTGTAATACACTCCATTAAACATCAAATAATTATGTTTTAAAATGGAAACCATAAGAGTCACTACTGTTACTTTCTCTTCATGCGACAACTTTTGTCACCATAAACACTCTCCTCAAATAATTCCATACCCTCAACATGTATACTTGAAAAAGATCTATAATGTCTATTGTGACAAAATTATATTTTCATTATATATGTTTGTAGAAAGCTCTCTTAACAGATCCCACAAATCTCTTAAAATAATTTCATTTTTCATCCATAAATGTTTAACTTTGTTGTCTACATATTTGGCTAATGGGTCGTTTTAGCTCCTTCCGCTGAAACAATTGGCCTTAAAGGAGGGTCAAATTCATTCTTATGAATCTTGGGTATGCCAAACATTGTTGCTACCCTTGGCTTTTTACCTCTAGATATTTATGTATTTTTGTGTCAATAACTTTGTCCATTAATAAATTTTCTAGCATCATATCTATTTTCTTATATGCAATTATTAACTCATTTTTAGAAGCCACCGAATATTTTCTTTCATCTAACAAAATTGAATACATCTTAGTATCATACATAGTATTCTCCATAATAACAATACCTCCCCCTTTGTCGGTTTCATCACCCTTACCTTGGCATTCTCAATCATTTCATTCAACACTTCCCATTCCTCTTTCCTCATGTTAGTTATGTGTTTGTTCTTGTCTTTCTCCTTCTTTTCTAATTTTCTTATTTTTTCTTCCATCACATTTTCAAAGTTTTTTATTTGAGGTGCCAAGGGTGGGTTGAATATCGAACTTCTATTCAATTCCTCAGTCACAATTTTAGTTCCTTTCATACCCATTTTAGAAGCTAAAACAGTTAAATTTACCTTTCTAGTGAATAACTTAATGTCCAGTATAGTACCCGTCACATTTCCTTTTTTCACTGGGTTGTATTTCAGCCCTTTACTAAAAAGTCTAAAATGTTCCTTCTTTAAAATAATGTTACTAAAATTATAAATGGTAAAACCTTCAAAAGTATTTTTAACTTCATTCCCAAAGCTTGTAATGTTTTCATTATTCTTTTTATTGTTCTTGTCATTAATGGGGACCAGGGTACTCACTAGTAGTGTCTCCCCCCCCCCCTTCTCCCCCCCCTCACTTGAAAATTTCTTTCCCTATTGTAAGGTTCATGATACTCCTGGTTAAACACACTTAAAGGTGGAAATTCAGTATCATAATTATACTCAACATTTTTTCTTTCTCTGTTTTCTTCCTTTCTGTCTTTATTATTGTAATTATTCCTAAAATTCCCATTCATATTCATTGTTGGTTTCGGATAACTACTATTGTTTGCATATTCATTTAAATCTCTGTTTAACTTTCCCATTTTACGTTTAATGATGTCCTCCCATTTCAAATCTATTTCCTCTCTCATTTTAAAGTATTTCTCTCTCCTGTTTGATCCCAAAAATAAGATCTTGTTTAATATTGGTATCAAGCTCTTTAATTTCTTGTTCAATAACAATTAATTTGTTTTCATTTTCATCAATAATAAGCTGTATGATTTCTAATCCACACTTGTTAAAAGCTTTAACTAAATTCATGTGAAAGGAAGACCCTATTTGAACATTATTAGGGTATTTGTAAACCCTAAGTCCCTTAGGGACTATTTCCTTAATTAAACATTCATTCAAGTATGCATTTTCTATCCTTAATGTTCTAAATTTCAACATTAAATCATACAGTTTATCAAGCTTTTCAGTATATGTTGTTCCATCATTATTAATTTCATTTGCAGCGTCACTTTCAAGATTGAACAAATAATTTTTCTTTAGCCA
The DNA here is from genome assembly GCF_019279795.1 of Protopterus annectens. NCBI lineage: Eukaryota > Metazoa > Chordata > Ceratodontiformes > Protopteridae > Protopterus > Protopterus annectens. The sequence continues at coordinate 243,802,720 of NC_056741.1, read as the reverse complement.
CTCATTAGTGGTTTTGTGGTTCGGAAAAACAGTACCTTTGGTGTTTAGCCTTGATTTAGGCCTCGCACCCTTGTCCATATTTTCATAGTCCCTTTGTTCACGTTCCTCGTCTCCAATATCCAACGCTCTCGGTGTTCTCATGGGGTTAAAGTTTGTCGCCTCCGCTTCTCCAGGGTCGCCGGCTTTCCATTCATCGCCCATAAGCTCCCTTTTCCTCTTTGCGGTTTGTCCGCCAATTCCCTCATGAAATGAAACCTCCGAGTGCATCACACCTCTTCCAGGAACCAAGCTTTGACATAAGGGCGTCAGCAGGTCAATTAACTCTGTTAACTGACCAATGAGTTTACGCGTTTGCCCCATCTCTTCCTGTCCTTCCGAACCCATACCAGAAATTATGCACCACTTAACCGCTCTCCACAAAGTCACACCAAAACCAAAAGTGCGGCTTTCAATTACAACCAAACAACTCAAAACAAAAAGCCGTAGAGCGCCAAGCAGTACAATTTCTATTCCACACCACGAAAGTGACACCTTCAACGTCTTTAACGCTTTTATTAAAAAACACATGCATTTTCGTCCTTAACCTCTAGGACTTCATCAGATAAAATTGTTATAAAAAAGCTCTACTTTTATACTCTGTTAATACATCAATTAACCAATGAAGACACCATTTTATTAACACAAATACACCAATCAACTTCTCATCTCATTAATATTAATTTCCATATTGCAGAATGATTGTATATGTGAAAAACAAAACTTTTAAAATCAATTTATCTTTAATGTTGCTTACTAATAGATCTGACATTACCTAATACATCTTTGGGAAAGTTCTTCATTACATTCTACCATAAAACCATGTACTTAATAATTTCTGTGCAAAATATCGAAACTTTAAAGACATTAAAAACTAAGCTTTGGACCCCTCTAGTGTCAAAACCTATATAACATCCTATCTCATCCTCTCTTCTTGTATGTTGTGCTTGTGTTATATGTATCATTCCTACTTGTCAATTCCTTATTTTCCTTTATATATACCTATGTACGTTAATTAAATATATAAATAAATATTAAATATAAGAAATAAATAAATAAATAAATAAATATTATTTAATATTCCTTAAAATGTTATCATAACCTGGCTTATATATTAACCAACCCAGTGAATGTGACTTAGACCTTATTCGCTTTTACCTTTAATATTGGTCCTATTGATAGATTTTCATTTAATCCTGGCTTTTTACAAGCGTTTAGATACACTTGCCACCATAATTCCCTAGTTTCTATAATCTCCTCCCATAAACCTCCCTAACATCCTGCTGTACTTGTTCTAACCCAAAAAATAAATATTTAGCTCCTACACAATTTTTAAAGTGCCTATATAGTGCGTTTGTTTCCTTTCTTTTTCCAATGTCATATATGTGTTCATATATACACCTTTTGAACACTCTTTCCGTTTTCCCAATATAAAATGATTGGCAGTTTTGACAAACTGCCAAATAAACTACACCTTGCGTATTACAATTAATTCTATCTTTACTTTTAATTAATCTCTTTCTACTTTCTATAAAAACCTCTTCCTTATTCATTATGTGTGGACATTGTGCACATCTCCCGCACTTAAAAGTTCCCACTTTATTGTTTTCCCCAATCCTTTTATGCCCTCCATTTCCTTCTAGTTTTTTTCTTTATGTTAGGGGGGTTTCTGTAAGTTACTTGTAATGTCATATTCTTAATCTCTTCAAAATCTGTAATGGCAACAAATCTATCCCATTCCTTTTTAAATATCTGTTTGACCTCTTTATGTAAAGTGTTAAACTCCATAATTAACCTTTTTACATCCTCATTTGTATTCACTGTCTTATTACCTGACCCCTCAATAATTCCTTCTTTTATTCCTTTTATTGGTTGAAATTTAGTTTTCCTACCTTTTTCCACCTCATCTTTTATTGTACTTATAAATTCTAATGGGTAACCCCTCTCTAAAAACATTGTTTCCAATTTGTTACATTCTTGATGGAAATCACCTTCATCACTTGTCATCCTAGAGCCTCTCACAAATTGGCCCTTAATAATATTTCTCTTACAATGTTTTGGGTGAAAACTATCATAATGTAAGTACGAGTTACAAAATGTATTCTTTCTGAACACCTTAGTTTCAAATTTTCCGTTATTCTTATAAATCTCCACATCAAGGTAATTCATAACTTCTTTACTCATAACATAAGTGAATTTTAGATAATTGGTGGTTTGATTTATATAAGAAAAAAATTCATTAAATTTTTCCACACTACCTATCCAAAATATCACTATGTCATCCAAGAATCTGTGGTAAAGGCACCAATATTGCCTATAAATAGAGTTAGTTACAAATTTCTCCTCCCATTTATCAAGAACTATATTAGCAAAAGTCGGGGCACAGGCCGCCCCCATTGAGACTCCTGAAATCTGCTTGTAATACTCTCCATTAAACATCAAATAATTATGTTTTAAAATGGAATCCATAAGAGTCACTACTGTTACTTTCTCTTCATGCGACAACTTTTTGTCACCATAAACACTCTCCTCAAATAATTCCATACCCTCAACATGCGGTATACTTGAAAAAAGATCTATAATGTCTATTGTGACAAAAATTATATTTTCATTATATATGTTAGTAGAAAGCTCTCTTAACAGGTCCCACGAATCTCTTAAAATAATTTCATTTTTCATCCATAAATGTTTAACTTTGTTGTCTACATATTTGGCTAATGGGGTCGTTTTAGCTCCTTCCGCTGAAACAATTGGCCTTAAAGGAGGGTCAAATTCATTCTTATGAATCTTGGGTATGCCAAACATTGTTGCTACCCTTGGCTTTTTTACCTCTAGATATTTATGTATTTTTGTGTCAATAACTTTGTCCATTAATAAATTTTCTAGCATCATATCTATTTTCTTATATGCAATTATTAACTCATTTTTAGAAGCCACCGAATATTTTCTTTCATCTAACAAAATTGAATACATCTTAGTATCATACATAGTATTCTCCATAATAACAATACCTCCCCCTTTGTCCGGTTTCATCACCCTTACCTTGGCATTCTCAATCATTTCATTCAACACTTCCCATTCCTCTTTCCTCATGTTAGTTATGTGTTTGTTCTTGTCTTTCTCCTTCTTTTCTAATTTTCTTATTTTTTCTTCCATCACATTTTCAAAGTTTTTTATTTGAGGTGCCAAGGGTGGGTTGAATATCGAACTTCTATTCAATTCCTCAGTCACAATTTTAGTTCCTTTCATACCCATTTTAGAAGCTAAAACAGTTAAATTTACCTTTCTAGTGAATAACTTAATGTCCAGTATAGTACCGTCACATTTCCTTTTTTCACTGGGTTGTATTTCAGCCCTTTACTAAAAGTCTAAAATGTTCCTTCTTTAAAATAATGTTACTAAAATTATAAATGGTAAAACCTTCAAAAGTATTTTTAACTTCATTCCCAAAGCTTGTAATGTTTTCATTATTCTTTTATTGTTCTTGTCATTAATGGGGACCAGGGTACTCACTAGTAGTGTCTCCCTCCCCTTCTCCCCTCACTTGAAAATTTCTTTCGCTATTGTAAGGTTCATGATACTCCTGGTTGAACACACTTAAAGGTGGAAATTCAGTATCATAATTATACTCAACATTTTTCTTTCTCTGTTTTCTTCCTTTCTGTCTTTATTATTGTAATTATTCCTAAAATTCCCATTCATATTCATTGTTGGTTTCGGATAACTACTATTGTTTGCATATTCATTTAAATCTCTGTTTAACTTTCCCATTTTACGTTTAATGATGTCCTCACATTTCAAATCTATTTCCTCTCTCATTTTAAAGTATTTCTCTCTCCTGTTTGATCCCAAAAATAAGATCTTGTTTAATATTGGTATCAAGCTCTTTAAATTCTTGTTCAATAACAATTAATTTGTTTTCATTTTCATCAATAATAAGCTGTATGATTTCTAATCCACACTTGTTAAAAGCTTTAACTAAATTCATGTGAAAGGAAGACCCTATTTGAACATTATTAGGGTATTTGTAAACCCTAAGTCCCTTAGGGACTATTTCCTTAATTAAACATTCATTCAAGTATGCATTTTCTATCCTTAATGTTCTAAATTTCAACATTAAATCATACAGTTTATCAAGCTTTTCAGTATATGTTGTTCCATCATTATTAATTTCATTTGCAGCGTCACTTTCAAGATTAAACAAATAATTTTTCTTTAGCCACTCATTAGTGGTTTTGTGGTTCGGAAAAACAGTACCTTTGGTGTTTAGCCTTGATTTAGGCCTCGCACCCTTGTCCATATTTTCATAGTCCCTTTGTTCACGTTCCTCGTCTCCAATATCCAATGCTCTCGGTGTTCTCATGGGGTTAAAGTTTGTCGCCTCCGCTTCTCCAGGGTCGCCGGCTTCCCATTCATCGCCCATAAGCTCCCTTTTCCTCTTTGCGGTTTGTCCGCCAATTCCCTCATGAAATGAAACCTCCGAGTGCATCACACCTCTTCCAGGAACCAAGCTTTGACATAAGGGCGTCAGCAGGTCAATTAACTCCGTTAACTGACCAATGAGTTTACGCGTTTGCCCCATCTCTTCCTGTCCTTCCGAACCCATACCAGAAATTATGCACCACGAACCGCTCTCCACAAAGTCACACCAAAACCAAAAAAGTGCGGCTTTCAATTACAACCAAACAACTCAAAACAAAAAAAGCCGTAGAGCGACAAGCAGTACAATTTCTATTCCACACCACGAAAGTGACACCTTCAACGTCTTTAACGCTTTTATTAAAAAACACATGCGTTTTCATCCTTAACCTCTAGGACTTCATCAGATAAAATTGTTATAAAAAAACTCTACTTTTATACTCTGATAATACATCAATTAACCAATGAAGACACCATTTTATTAATACAAATACACCAATCAACTTCTCATCTCATTAATATTAATTTCCATATTGCAGAATGATCGTATATGTGAAAAACAAAACTTTTAAAATCAATTTATCTTTCGAATGTTGCTTACTAATAGATCTGACATTACCTAATACATCTTTGGGAAAGTTCTTCATTACATTCTACCATAAAAACCATGTACTTAATAATTTCTGTGCAAAATATCGCAAACTTTAAAGACATTAAAAACTAAGCTTTGGACCCCCTCTAGTGTCAAAAACCTATATAACATCCTATCTCATCCCTCTCTTCTTGTATGTTGTGCTTGTGTTATATGTATCATTCCTACTTGTCAATTCCTTATTTTCCTTTATATATACCTATGTACGTTAATTAAATATATAAATAAATATTAAATATAATAAATAAATAAATAAATAAATAAATATTATTTAATATTCCTTAAAATGTTACGTCATAACCTGTCTTATATATTAACCAACCCAGTGAATGTGACTTAGACCTTATTCGCTTTTACCTTTAATATTGGTCCTATAGATAGATTTTCATTTAATCCTGGCTTTTTACAAGCGTTTAGATACACTTGCCACCATAATTCCCTAGTTTCTATAATCTCCTCCCATAAACCTCCCCTAACATCCTGCTGTACTTGTTCTAACCCAAAAAATAAATATTTAGCTCCTACACAATTTTTAAAGTGCCTATATAGTGCGTTTGTTTCCTTTCTTTTTCCAATGTCATATATGTGTTCATATATACGCCTTTTGAACACTCTTTCCGTTTTCCCAATATAAAATGATTGGCAGTTTTGACAAACTGCCAAATAAACTATACCTTGCGTATTACAATTAATTCTATCTTTACTTTTAATTAATCTCTTTCTACTTTCTATAAAAACCTCTTCCTTATTCATTATGTGTGGACATTGTGCACATCTCCCGCACTTAAAAGTTCCCACTTTATTGTTTTCCCCAATCCTTTTATGCCCTCCATTTCCTTCTAGTTTTTTCTTTATGTTAGGGGGGTTTCTGTAAGTTACTTGTAATGTCATATTCTTAATCTCTTCTAAATCTGTAATGGCAACAAATCTATCCCATTCCTTTTTAAATATCTGTTTGACCTCTTTATTTAAAGTGTTAAACTCCATAATTAACCTTTTTACATCCTCATTTGTATTCACTGTCTTATTACCTGACCCCTCAATAATTCCTTCTTTTATTCCTTTTATTGGTTGAAATTTAGTTTTCCTACCTTTTTCCACCTCATCTTTTATTGTACTTATAAATTTAATGGGTAACCCCTCTCTAAAAACATTGTTTCCAATTTGTTACATTCTTGATGGAAATCACCTTCATCACTTGTCATCCTAGAGCCTCTCACGAATTGGCCCTTAATAATATTTCTCTTACAATGTTTTGGGTGAAAACTATCATAATGTAAGTACGAGTTACAAAATGTATTCTTTCTGAACACCTTAGTTTCAAATTTTCCGTTATTCTTATAAATCTCCACATCAAGGTAATTCATAACTTCTTTACTCATAACATAAGTGAATTTTAGATAATTGGTGGTTTGATTTATATAAGAAAAAAATTCATTAAATTTTTCCACACTACCTATCCAAAATATCACTATGTCATCCAAAAATCTGTGGTAAAGGCACCAATATTGCCTATAAATAGAGTTAGTTACAAATTTCTCCTCCCATTTATCAAGAACTATATTAGCAAAAGTCGGGGCACAGGCCGCCCCCATTGAGACTCCTGAAATCTGCTTGTAATACTCTCCATTAAACATCAAATAATTATGTTTTAAAATGGAATCCATAAGAGTCACTACTGTTACTTTCTCTTCATGCGACAACTTTTTGTCACCATAAACACTCTCCTCAAATAATTCCATACCCTCAACATGCGGTATACTTGAAAAAAGATCTATAATGTCTATTGTGACAAAAATTATATTTTCATTATATATGTTTGTAGAAAGCTCTCTTAACAGATCCCACGAATCTCTTAAAATAATTTCATTTTTCATCCATAAATGTTCAACTTTGTTTTCTACATATTTGGCTAATGGTGTCGTTTTAGCTCCTTCCGCTGAAACAATTGGCCTTAAAGGAGGGTCAAATTCATTCTTATGAATCTTGGGTATGCCAAACATTGTTGCTACCCTTGGCTTTTTTACCTCTAGATATTTATGTATTTTTGTGTCAATAACTTTGTCCATTAATAAATTTTCTAGCATCATATCTATTTTCTTATATGCAATTATTAACTCATTTTTAGAAGCCACCGAATATTTTCTTTCATCTAACAAAATTGAATACATCTTAGTATCATACATAGTATTCTCCATAATAATAATACCTCCCCCTTTGTCTTTAAAGTTTGCGATATTTTGCACAGAAATTATTAAGTACATGGTTTTTATGGTAGAATGTAATGAAGAACTTTCCCAAAGATGTATTAGGTAATGTCAGATCTATTAGTAAGCAACATTCGAAAGATAAATTGATTTTAAAAGTTTTGTTTTTCACATATACGATAATTCTGCAATATGGAAATTAATATTAATGAGATGAGAAGTTGATTGGTGTATTTGTATTAATAAAATGGTGTCTTCATTGGTTAATTGATGTATTATCAGAGTATAAAAGTAGAGTTTTTTTATAACAGTTTTATCTGATGAAGTCCTAGAGGTTAAGGACGAAAACGCATGTGTTTTTAATAAAACGTTAAAGACGTTGAAGGTGTCACTTCGTGGTGTGGAATAGAAATTGTACTGCTTGTCGCTCTGGCTTTTTGTTTTGAGTTGTTTGGTTGTAATTGAAAGCGCACTTTTTGGTTTTGGTGTGACTTTGTGGAGAGCGGTTCGTGGTGCATAATTTCTGGTATGGGTTGGAAGGACAGGAAGAGATGGGGCAAACGCGTAAACTCATTGGTCAGTTAACGGAGTTAATTGACCTGCTGACGCCCTTATGTCAAAGCTTGGTTCCTGGAAGAGGTGTGATGCACTCGGAGGTTTCATTTCATGAGGGAATTCGGACAAACCGCAAAGAGGAAAAGGGAGCTTATGGGCGATGAATGGGAAGCCGGCGACCCTGGAGAAGCGGAGGCGACAAACTTTAACCCCATGAGAACACCGAGGCGTTGGATATTGGAGGCGAGGAACGTGAACAAAGGGACTATGAAAATATGGACAAGGGTGCGAGGCCTAAATCAAGGCTAAACACCAAAGGTACTGTTTTTCCGAACCACAAAACCACTAATGAGTGGCTAAAGAAAAATTATTTGTTCAATCTTGAAAGTGACGCTGCAAATGAAATTAATAATGATGGAACAACATATACTGAAAAGCTTGATAAACTGTATGATTTAATGTTGAAATTTAGAACATTAAGGATAGAAAATGCATACTTGAATGAATGTTTAATTAAGGAAATAGTCCCTAAGGGACTTACGGTTTACAAATACCCTAATAATGTTCAAATAGGGTCTTCCTTTCACATGAATTTAGTTAAAGCTTTTAACAAGTGTGGATTAGAAATCATACAGCTTATTATTGATGAAAATGAAAACAAATTAATTGTTATTGAACAAGAAATTAAAGAGCTTGATACCAATATTAAACAAGATCTTATTTTTGGGATCAAACAGGAGAGAGAGAAATACTTTAAAATGAGAGAGGAAATAGATTTGAAATGGGAGGACATCATTAAACGTAAAATGGGAAAGTTAAACAGAGATTTAAATGAATATGCAAACAATAGTAGTTATCCGAAACCAACAATGAATATGAATGGGAATTTTAGGAATAATTACAATAATAAAGACAGAAAGGAAGAAAACAGAGAAAGAAAAAATGTTGAGTATAATTATGATACTGAATTTCCACCTTTAAGTGTGTTTAACCAGGAGTATCATGAACCTTACAATAGGGAAAGAAATTTTCAAGTGAGGGGGAGAAGGGGAGGAGACACTACTAGTGAGTACCCTGGTCCCCATTAATGACAAGAACAATAAAAAGAATAATGAAAACATTACAAGCTTTGGGAATGAAGTTAAAAATACTTTTGAAGGTTTTACCATTTATAATTTTAGTAACATTATTTTAAAGAAGGAACATTTTAGACTTTTAGGAAAGGGGCTGAAATACAACCCAGTGAAAAAAGGAAATGTGACGGGTACTATACTGGACATTAAGTTATTCACTAGAAAGGTAAATTTAACTGTTTTAGCTTCTAAAATGGGTATGAAATGAACTAAAATTGTGACTGAGGAATTGAATAGAAGTTCGATATTCAACCCACCCTTGGCACCTCAAATAAAAAACTTTGAAAATGTGATGGAAGAAAAAATAAGAAAATTAGAAAAGAAGGAGAAAGACAAGAACAAACACATAACTAACATGAGGAAAGAGGAATGGGAAGTGTTGAATGAAATGATTGAGAATGCCAAGGTAAGGGTGATGAAACCGACAAAGGGGAGGTATTGTTATTATGGAGAATACTATGTATGATACTAAGATGTATTCAATTTTGTTAGATGAAAGAAAATATTCGGTGGCTTCTAAAAATGAGTTAATAATTGCATATAAGAAAATAGATATGATGCTAGAAAATTTATTAATGGACAAAGTTATTGACACAAAAATACATAAATATCTAGAGGTAAAAAAGCCAAGGGTAGCAACAATGTTTGGCATACCCAAGATTCATAAGAATGAATTTGACCCTCCTTTAAGGCCAATTGTTTCAGCGGAAGGAGCTAAAACGACCCCATTAGCCAAATATGTAGAAAACAAAGTTAAACATTTATGGATGAAAAATTAAATTATTTTAAGAGATTCGTGGGATCTGTTAAGAGAGCTTTCTACAAACATATATAATGAAAATATAATTTTTGTCACAATAGACATTATAGATCTTTTTTCAAGTATACCGCATGTTGAGGGTATGGAATTATTTGAGGAGAGTGTTTATGGTGACAAAAAGTTGTCGCATGAAGAGAAAGTAACAGTAGTGACTCTTATGGATTCCATTTTAAAACATAATTATTTGATGTTTAATGGAGAGTATTACAAGCAGATTTCAGGAGTCTCAATGGGGGCTGCCTGTGCCCGACTTTTGCTAATATAGTTCTTGATAAATGGGAGGAGAAATTTGTAACTAACTCTATTTATAGGCAATATTGGTGCCTTTACCACAGATTTTTGGATGACATAGTGATATTTTGGATAGGTAGTGTGGAAAAATTTAATGAATTTTTTTCTTATATAAATCAAACCACCAATTATCTAAAATTCACTTATGTTATGAGTAAAGAAGTTATGAATTACCTTGATGTGGAGATTTATAAGAATAACGGAAAATTTGAAACTAAGGTGTTCAGAAAGAATACATTTTGTAACTCGTACTTACATTATGATAGTTTTCACCCAAAACATTGTAAGAGAAATATTATTAAGGGCCAATTCGTGAGAGGCTCTAGGATGACAAGTGATGAATGTGATTTCCATCAAGAATGTAACAAATTGGAAACAATGTTTTTAGAGAGGGGTTACCCATTAGAATTTATAAGTACAATAAAAGATGAGGTGGAAAAAGGTAGGAAAACTAAATTTCAACCAATAAAAGGAATAAAAGAAGGAATTATTGAGGGGTCAGGTAATAAGACAGTGAATACAAATGAGGATATAAAAAGGTTAATTATGGAGTTTAACACTTTAAATAAAGAGGTCAAACAGATATTTAAAAAGGAATGGGATAGATTTGTTGCCATTACAGATTTAGAAGAGATTAAGAATATGACATTACAAGTAACTTACAGAAACCCCCCTAACATAAAGAAAAAACTAGAAGGAAATGGAGGGCATAAAAGGATTGGGGAAAACAATAAAGTGGGAACTTTTAAGTGCGGGAGATGTGCACAATGTCCACACATAATGAATAAGGAAGAGGTTTTTATAGAAAGTAGAAAGAGATTAATTAAAAGTAAAGATAGAATTAATTGTAATACGCAAGGTGTAGTTTATTTGGCAGTTTGTCAAAACTGCCAATCATTTTATATTGGGAAAACGGAAAGAGTGTTCAAAAGGCGTATATATGAACACATATATGACATTGGAAAAAGAAAGGAAACAAACGCACTATATAGGCACTTTAAAAATTGTGTAGGAGCTAAATATTTATTTTTTGGGTTAGAACAAGTACAGCAGGATGTTAGGGGAGGTTTATGGGAGGAGATTATAGAAACTAGGGAATTATGGTGGCAAGTGTATCTAAACGCTTGTAAAAAGCCAGGATTAAATGAAAATCTATCAATAGGACCAATATTAAAGGTAAAAGCGAATAAGGTCTAAGTCACATTCACTGGGTTGGTTAATATATAAGCCAGGTTATGACGTAACATTTTAAGGAATATTAAATAATATTTATTTATTTATTTATTTATTTCTTATATTTAATATTTATTTATATATTTAATTAACATATAGGTATATATAAAGGAAAATAAGGAATTGACAAGTAGGAATTATACATATAACACAAGCACAACATACAAGAAGAGAGGGATGAGATAGGATGTTATATAGGTTTTTGACACTAGAGGGGTCCAAAGCTTAGTTTTTAATGTCTTTAAAGTTTGCGATATTTTGCACAGAAATTATTAAGTACATGGTTTTTATGGTAGAATGTAATGAAGAACTTTCCCAAAGATGTATTAGGTAATGTCAGATCTATTAGTAAGCAACATTCGAAAGATAAATTGATTTTAAAAGTTTTGTTTTTCACATATACGATCATTCTGCAATATGGAAATTAATATTAATGAGATGAGAAGTTGATTGGTGTATTTGTATTAATAAAATGGTGTCTTCATTGGTTAATTGATGTATTATCAGAGTATAAAAGTAGAGTTTTTTTATAACAGTTTTATCTGATGAAGTCCTAGAGGTTAAGGACGAAAACGCATGTGTTTTTTAATAAAAACGTTAAAGACGTTGAAGGTGTCACTTTCGTGGTGTGGAATAGAAATTGTACTGCTTGTCGCTCTACGGCTTTTTTTGTTTTGAGTTGTTTGGTTGTAATTGAAAGCCGCACTTTTTTGGTTTTGGTGTGACTTTGTGGAGAGCGGTTCGTGGTGCATAATTTCTGGTATGGGTTCGGAAGGACAGGAAGAGATGGGGCAAACGCGTAAACTCATTGGTCAGTTAACGGAGTTAATTGACCTGCTGACGCCCTTATGTCAAAGCTTGGTTCCTGGAAGAGGTGTGATGCACTCGGAGGTTTCATTTCATGAGGGAATTGGCGGACAAACCGCAAAGAGGAAAAGGGAGCTTATGGGCGATGAATGGGAAGCCGGCGACCCTGGAGAAGCGGAGGCGACAAACTTTAACCCCATGAGAACACCGAGAGCGTTGGATATTGGAGACGAGGAACGTGAACAAAGGGACTATGAAAATATGGACAAGGGTGCGAGGCCTAAATCAAGGCTAAACACCAAAGGTACTGTTTTTCCGAACCACAAAACCACTAATGAGTGGCTAAAGAAAAATTATTTGTTCAATCTTGAAAGTGACGCTGCAAATGAAATTAATAATGATGGAACAACATATACTGAAAAGCTTGATAAACTGTATGATTTAATGTTGAAATTTAGAACATTAAGGATAGAAAATGCATACTTGAATGAATGTTTAATTAAGGAAATAGTCCCTAAGGGACTTAGGGTTTACAAATACCCTAATAATGTTCAAATAGGGTCTTCCTTTCACATGAATTTAGTTAAAGCTTTTAACAAGTGTGGATTAGAAATCATACAGCTTATTATTGATGAAAATGAAAACAAATTAATTGTTATTGAACAAGAAATTAAAGAGCTTGATACCAATATTAAACAAGATCTTATTTTTGGGATCAAACAGGAGAGAGAGAAATACTTTAAAATGAGAGAGGAAATAGATTTGAAATGGGAGGACATCATTAAACGTAAAATGGGAAAGTTAAACAGAGATTTAAATGAATATGCAAACAATAGTAGTTATCCGAAACCAACAATGAATATGAATGGGAATTTTAGGAATAATTACAATAATAAAGACAGAAAGGAAGAAAACAGAGAAAGAAAAAATGTTGAGTATAATTATGATACTGAATTTCCACCTTTAAGTGTGTTTAACCAGGAGTATCATGAACCTTACAATAGGGAAAGAAATTTTCAAGTGAGGGGGGGGAGAAGGGGGAGGGGGAGACACTACTAGTGAGTACCCTGGTCCCCATTAATGACAAGAACAATAAAAAGAATAATGAAAACATTACAAGCTTTGGGAATGAAGTTAAAAATACTTTTGAAGGTTTTACCATTTATAATTTTAGTAACATTATTTTAAAGAAGGAACATTTTAGACTTTTTAGTAAAGGGCTGAAATACAACCCAGTGAAAAAAGGAAATGTGACGGGTACTATACTGGACATTAAGTTATTCACTAGAAAGGTAAATTTAACTGTTTTAGCTTCTAAAATGGGTATGAAAGGAACTAAAATTGTGACTGAGGAATTGAATAGAAGTTCGATATTCAACCCACCCTTGGCACCTCAAATAAAAAACTTTGAAAATGTGATGGAAGAAAAAATAAGAAAATTAGAAAAGAAGGAGAAAGACAAGAACAAACACATAACTAACATGAGGAAAGAGGAATGGGAAGTGTTGAATGAAATGATTGAGAATGCCAAGGTAAGGGTGATGAAACCGGACAAAGGGGGAGGTATTGTTATTATGGAGAATACTATGTATGATACTAAGATGTATTCAATTTTGTTAGATGAAAGAAAATATTCGGTGGCTTCTAAAAATGAGTTAATAATTGCATATAAGAAAATAGATATGATGCTAGAAAATTTATTAATGGACAAAGTTATTGACACAAAAATACATAAATATCTAGAGGTAAAAAAGCCAAGGGTAGCAACAATGTTTGGCATACCCAAGATTCATAAGAATGAATTTGACCCTCCTTTAAGGCCAATTGTTTCAGCGGAAGGAGCTAAAACGACCCCATTAGCCAAATATGTAGACAACAAAGTTAAACATTTATGGATGAAAAATGAAATTATTTTAAGAGATTCGTGGGATCTGTTAAGAGAGCTTTCTACAAACATATATAATGAAAATATAATTTTTGTCACAATAGACATTATAGATCTTTTTTCAAGTATACCGCATGTTGAGGGTATGGAATTATTTGAGGAGAGTGTTTATGGTGACAAAAAGTTGTCGCATGAAGAGAAAGTAACAGTAGTGACTCTTATGGATTCCATTTTAAAACATAATTATTTGATGTTTAATGGAGAGTATTATAAGCAGATTTCAGGAGTCTCAATGGGGGCGGCCTGTGCTCCGACTTTTGCTAATATAGTTCTTGACAAATGGGAGGAGAAATTTATAACTAATTCTATTTATAGGCAATATTGGTGCCTTTACCACAGATTTTTGGATGACATAGTGATATTTTGGATAGGTAGTGTGGAAAAATTTAATGAATTTTTTTCTTATATAAATCAAACCACCAATTATCTAAAATTCACTTATGTTATGAGTAAAGAAGTTATGAATTACCTTGATGTGGAGATTTATAAGAATAACGGAAAATTTGAAACTAAGGTGTTCAGAAAGAATACATTTTGTAACTCGTACTTACATTATGATAGTTTTCACCCAAAACATTGTAAGAGAAATATTATTAAGGCCAATTCGTGAGAGGCTCTAGGATGACAAGTGATGAAGGTGATTTCCATCAAGAATGTAACAAATTGGAAACAGTGTTTTTAGAGAGGGGTTACCCATTAGAATTTATAAGTACAATAAAAGATGAGGTGGAAAAAGGTAGGAAAACTAAATTTCAACCAATAAAAGGAATAAAAGAAGGAATTATTGAGGGGTCAGGTAATAAGACAGTGAATACAAATGAGGATGTAAAAAGGTTAATTATGGAGTTTAACACTTTAAATAAAGAGGTCAAACAGATATTTAAAAAGGAATGGGATAGATTTGTTGCCATTACAGATTTAGAAGAGATTAAGAATATGACATTACAAGTAACTTACAGAAACCCCCCTAACATAAAGAAAAAACTAGAAGGAAATGGAGGGCATAAAAGGATTGGGGAAAACAATAAAGTGGGAACTTTTAAGTGCGGGGGATGTGCACAATGTCCACACATAATGAATAAGGAAGAGGTTTTTATAGAAAGTAGAAAGAGATTAATTAAAAGTAAAGATAGAATTAATTGTAATACGCAAGGTGTAGTTTATTTGGCAGTTTGTCAAAACTGCCAATCATTTTATATTGGGAAAATGGAAAGAGTGTTCAAAAGGCGTATATATGAACACATATATGACATTGGAAAAAGAAAGGAAACAAACGCACTATATAGGCACTTTAAAAATTGTGTAGGAGCTAAATATTTATTTTGGGTTAGAACAAGTACAGCAGGATGTTAGGGGAGGTTTATGGGAGGAGATTATAGAAACTAGGGAATTATGGTGGCAAGTGTATCTAAACGCTTGTAAAAAGCCAGGATTAAATGAAAATCTATCAATAGGACCAATATTAAAGGTAAAAGCGAATAAGGTCTAAGTCACATTCACTGGGTTGGTTAATATATAAGACAGGTTATGACGTAACATTTTAAGGAATATTAAATAATATTTATTTATTTATTTATTTATTTCTTATATTTAATATTTATTTATATATTTAATTAACGTACATAGGTATATATAAAGGAAATAAGGAATTGATAAGTAGGAATGATATATATAACACAAGCACAACATACAAGAAGTGAGGGATGAGATAGGGTGTTATATAGTTTCTTGACACTAGAGGGGGTCCAAAGCTTAGTTTTTAATGTTTTTAAAGTTTGCGATATTTTGCACAGAAATTATTAAGTACATGGTTTTTATGGTAGAATGTAATGAAGAACTTTCCCAAAGATGTATTAGGTAATGTCAGATCTATTAGTAAGCAACATTCGAAAGATAAATTGATTTTAAAAGTTTTGTTTTTCACATATACGATCATTCTGCAATATGGAAATTAATATTAATGAGATGAGAAGTTGATTGGTGTATTTGTATTAATAAAATGGTGTCTTCATTGGTTAATTGATGTATTATCAGAGTATAAAAGTAGAGTTTTTTTATAACAGTTTTATCTGATGAAGTCCTAGAGGTTAAGGACGAAAACGCATGTGTTTTTTAATAAAAGCGTTAAAGACGTTGAAGGTGTCACTTTCGTGGTGTGGAATAGAAATTGTACTGCTTGTCGCTCTACGGCTTTTTTTGTTTTGAGTTGTTTGGTTGTAATTGAAAGCCGCACTTTTTTGGTTTTGGTGTAAAATGGATGTTTGAGTGCATATAGCATTTGAAAACACCCATGTATACACATGTCCCATACAGTATGGATACACCCCTTGCTACTGTAATGAAAGCACATACAACCATTTCATGTACTGGAAATCATATACACTTACTAAATGAAGTCATTAGTGTGGTATATTATGAGACTGAACTGTGTGCAATGGTTAGCAAAACTCAGCTATGGTTAGCAGGTTTAACTATATATTTCTGTTGTCCTCACCCATCTCTCTGGGGTTTGAGTGTCAAATTCACCTCCAAATTCTATACAAATACACAGCTGTTGTTGTATAAGAAATGGACAGCTATGGACCTTCTGTACACCCAACCTGCACATCAGTAGGTATCTCTTATTGTTCTTCCCTCTGCATGCCCGTTTTCCATCACTTTCCTATCACCCCTTTCTCTTTACTTTTAAAGAATTAGTGGGGTGTAAGCATGAGTAAGCAGTTGTAAGAGCAACAAAATTACCAGCACTGACAGGTCTTGAACACAGAGACCTGTACAACAGAGTCAGAGAAATGTACCACTACACATTTCAGCTGCGGGAATTGTTGATGCTTTTTCCAACATATGCTCATTCAATAGTAGGGAAAAGATTCCGTAGAATCAGTCAGGCTTCGCATTTATACATATCCACATGTATATATGTACGGAGATGCATATATATACGGACAAATACTTACATAATATAAATAGTGATATACATATAAAATATAAACACACATATCTATCTATCTATCTATATATATATATATATATATATATATATATAAAATGTGTGTGTGTGTGTGTAAATATATATATATATATATATATATATATATATATATATATTATATATAAAAAGAAACTATACATATATAAAAAACAAATCTCTCTCTCTCTCTATATATATATATATATATATATATATATATATATATATATATATATATATATATATATATATATATATATATATATATATATATATATATATATATATATATAGGGTCCCATTCACATTGTCGAACTTTTACAAGTTCGAATGTCATATGGTCGAAACTATATGTTCAAACTTATAAAACTTCAAATATTTCAACTGAGATCTCCGTAAGGGAAGCTGTCCCTTTCCTGCAATATAATGCTATCTTAGAGTTGGCATATTTAAGTAGTGGGGGGTGTGGGGAGCACAGGCCCCCACGTGGGGTGTGCAGGGGGCTTGCTTAAGTTTTTTGTGTTTTTTTTTTTTAATTACATTTTCAAACTGGTCCAGTTCACAGCATATTATGATGCCTGACTGTGGTATGGGACATGTCTCAGTCTGCCCCTATAAACATATACAGCTGATACACCACCAGAAACAAGAGCAGCATGCACAGGCTGATAGAAATGGAGCTATAACACATACATCCACGCCCCTCCCTACACAAGCCAAATAACATTGATACAATACACTGCTACACAATCCTGACAGTCTGTCAACATTTGCCAGAAATACAAAGACTTGTCAACTGTACAGAGTCCCACAGAATGCCCAGGCTTTCCCCTCATATATAAGGACACTTCCACATAACATGTCTGGCAGTCCGATACATCACTAGGATAATGTCAGAAATGTAGGCACTAACCATACCTATCAACCTCTTACTGCATGACATCTGGACAAAGCCTGACATAATTGTGGGACAGAGGCCCATAAAGAGGGGCATATTTGAAATATTGCTGTTATAAACTGAGAATGTTGCTGTTGTAGCAGGGTTAGTTGTAACATATCTTTTCTGAGGGATATGAGGTCAGAAACACAAATGTATGTTAGCAGTTACTGACTGCAATCCCCAAAGTGTGCTACTGAATTTCTAAAGAAAAAAAATATCCGAGGAACACACCAAGCATAGGAGTCCAAATTCTAGCCATTCTGTGGATAGCCCTACATATGAGAGTTATGTCAAACATATAACACTGTCAGAGTTAAAATCACACAGGAACTCCATGTCCACACAAACCCTGTTAGACTAGCATTAATCCAAATGTATAACAGTAATAATACATTCTGTCCCTATGTCTGGAACATTCTCCCCATTCTGTTGGCCTTTCTCCACAGCTATGGTTTAAGACATAGTTCCAAATACCCTCTGTGATGCTGTTGTTCACAAATCTCCATCAAGTCCTCCTCACTGGCATGGAAAAGGACCACTGCTCATATGATGTACTCACTGATAGGAGTGTGTTGCCATGCCATTGGCTATATGAATAAGAACACAGCAGGCCTGCATGCAGTCATCAAGTGGGGGACACCGATTGGTGCATAGGCCATCAGCTGCTCATGAGCATTACCTACAAAAGGCAAGCTGCTGTCTATGCAAAACAGATGTACACGCTGCATCCTTGAGAGAGAGAGAGAGAGAGAGAGAGAGAGAGAGAGAGAGAAAAACAGCAAAAAGAAAAATAAAAACCAAGCAGGACATAACCACCTACACTTGAATAAAACAAACAGGTATGTCAAACAAGTAAGCATGTAATGGACTGCAGTAGGGGGTATGTAAGAATGGGAAATAGGAACTGAAACATATATGTCTCATTAAGACATGCTGTACTGATATATTGCTGATCAGACCCTATGGCCATAGCATCTTGGTCTGTCTGAAGAGACATAGATCATAGGTCAAGCCCCTGAGTCACCCCAGGAAAGGATGGCTCACATATGACTACTACTGCAGTGTGTGTTGAACAATACTGACTGTGACAATGCTGGCCAGCTACTGGGATGTCATACATATCCTATCTTACTTGTGAATACAACTATGATATACTTGGTTGTCTCAGAAATGTGAGAGATCTATACATATTTGCTTAGTAAAGTACTGTTGCACATATGTGTGTTGAACTGCATGTGATATACTGTGCTCATACCATTAAACTGTCCAGTGTTATGCACACTGACCATATGTGTGCCTCATATTTGTAGCCATTTACTCATACAGTTGTGTTATGTCTGGCAAATCATTGGCAAATCTGTGAAGACTGACATTACAACATCCCCTTCTTTTTCTTCTGGCTGTTCCCATTAGGGGTCACCACAGTGGATCATCTGTGGCCATTTCTACCTGTCCTCTGCATCCTGCTCTGTCACACCAACCACCTGCATGTCCTCTCTCTTCACATCCAGGAACCTTATCTAAGGCCTTCTTCTTTTCCTCTTATCTGGCAGCTTCATTCTTACCATTCTTTTCCCAATATACTCAGCATCCCTCTGCAGCACATGTCCAAACTGATGTAATCTTGCCTCTCTGGCTTTTTCAAAATCATCCAAAATAGGCTGACCCTATCATATACACATTGCTAATTCTGTCCACCCTCATCACAACCAGTGCAAATCCTAACATCTGTAACTCTGCCACGTCCAACTCTGACTCCTGCTTTTTGTCAATAACACTGTCTCCAACCCATATAACATAGCTGGTCTCGCTACCCTGTTGTAGACATTCTCTTTCACTTTTACTGGTACTCGTCTGTCACAAGTCATACTGACACTCTACTCCACACACTCCATCTTGACTGGACTCTCTTCTTCACCTGTCCTCCACAGTCATCATTATTCTGAAATGTTGATCCCAATCATTTGTACTCATCCACCTTTGACAACTCTACTCCCTGCATCCTCAACATTCCACTACCCTCCCTCTCATTCACACACAGATATTCTGTCTTAGTCCTGCTGACCTTCATTCCTCTCCACTCTAGAACATATCTCCACCTCAACAGGGTCTCTGAAATCTGTACCCTACTCTCAGTACAGATCACAATGTCATCTGCAAACATCATAGTCAATGGGGACTCTTGTATGATCTTGTCTGTCAACCTGTCCATCACTATTGCAAATAAGAAAGGGCTCACAGCTGATCCTTGATGTCATCCCACCTCCATCTTAAATGCATCTGTCACTCCTGTCGCAGATCTCACTGCTGTCACACCACCCTTGTACATATCCTGTACCAGTCTTACATATATCTCAGCCACTCATGACTTCCTCATACAATACCACAACTCCCCTCTAGGCACCTTGTCATATGCTTTCTCTATGTCCAGAAAGACACAAAGCAACTCCTCACCTTCTCTGTAGTATTACTCCATCAATACTCTCAGAGTAAACATTGCATCTGTAGTGCTCTCACCTGGCATGACAACATACTGCTGACCACTACTCATCACTTCCCTGCTTAACCTAGTTTCCACTACTCTTTCCCATGACTTCATACTGTGACTGATTAATGTTATCCCTCTGTAGTTGCTACAGCTCTGCATATCTACTTTATTCTTAAAATTGTACACAAACACTTTCTCTCCACTCCACATGCAATCTCTCACTTTCCAAGATACAATTAAACAATCTGGTGAAAAACACCACTGCCATTTCCTCTAAACCCCCTCCATGCTACCACAGGTATATCATGTGGACCACCAGGCTTTCCAGTATTCATCCTCTTCATAGCTATCCTTACTTCCTCCTTGGTAAGCCATTGCACTTCCTGATTCACCATACCCACATCATCCAACCATCTCTCTCTCATTCTCTTCATTCATCAGCCTCTCAAAGTACTCTGTCCATCTGCTCAACACACTCTCCTCACTTGCGACTACATTTCACTCATTATCCTTTATCACCCTTATCTGCTGCACATCTTTCCTAGCTCAGTCCCTCTGTCTATCCAACCGGTACAAGTCCTTTCATCCCTCCTTAGTGTCCAACCTGTCATACCAGTCATCATATGCCTCATCCTTAGCCTTTGCCACCTCTCTCTTTGCCATGCACCTCATCTCCTTATACTCCTGTCTACTTTTCTCATCTCTCCATCAATCCCACTGTTTCATCCCCAACCTCTTTCTCTGTATACTGTCCTGTACTTCCACAGTCCACCACCAGGTGCCCTTGTACTCCTTCCTTCATCCACATGTCACACCAAGCACCTTTCTAGCCATCTCCCTTACTAGCTCTGCTGTACTTACCCAGATATTTGGTAAATCGTCACTGCCACCCAGTACCTTTCTTAACTCTTCCCTGAACTCCACCTCACAATCACCCTTTTCCAGTTCCCACCATTTGATCATTGGTGCTGCCCTCACACTCCTCCTCTTTTTGATTATCAGCGTCATCTTACAGACCAACAGTCTCTGCTGCCTAACTACATTGTCCCCTGTCACCACTTTACAGACTCCAAGCTCCTTCAAACTGGCCTCCTAAATTGGATATATTCCACCTGTGTGCATCTCCCTCCACTCTTGTATGTCACCCTATGCTCCTTCCTCTTGTTATAGTATGTATTCACCACAGCCATGTCCATCCTTTTTGCAAAATCCACTACCATCTCACTATCTGCATTCCTTTGCTTAACACCATACATACCATCCCTTCCTTATCCTCCCTATTCCCTTCACCAAGATGGCCATTGAAATCTGCTGCAATCACCACTCTCTCACCCTTGGTACAGTCATCACCATGTTACCAAAACTACTTCACATTTCTCTTTCTCATCCATCACACAAGCAACTTGCGTAGTATATGCACTAACAACATTCATCATTCCACCATCAATTTCCAGATTCATAGACATCATTCTATCAGACACTCATGTCATCCTCTAAAAACACCCTTGGCATACTGTTCCTTCAGGATATCCCTACCCCCTCTACCCTACCATCCACACCCTGATAGCACAATTGTGACTTTCCTCCGATACACCTAGCTGTACTCCCCTTCCATCTGGTCTCTTGCACACACACTATATCCACCTTCCTCTGGCCATCATATCAGCTAGCTCTGTCCCTATACCAGTCATACTGCCAACATTAAAAGTTCTTACCATCACTACCACACTGCTAGCCTTTCTCCTCTCTTCCTGCCATATGAGTGTTGGACACCCTCCAGGGTATGTCTGTCAATGCAAAGGCTGCCGTGCTATTGAATGACTCAAGTGTGTTACAGCAATATTAAGACAGTGTCACTAATTTTGTCCCATCACCCCCCATGTATGTGTGGTGTTCTACAGATGTCCTGCTCTAATGGGTTGAGAGGGATTACTGGGCAGCAAGAATGTGAATAGTGTGCCATACTGACATAGAACATAAATGTATATCAGGTATTACCTGTGCACGTCAGTCTGAGTAGGTGTATCTGCCCACCTCATAAAAACAGACATGGGATGCAAAATGTCAATTAAATAAGCTGTACATGTTGTACATGTGTAATCGTAGTTACTGTGCATCCAACAGAGTGACAGTTCTACAGCTACTGGTTATTACATTGCCCTGACACAGTCATGCGTACTACATTAAGCATGATTATCTGTTTGAAATTCGAACTGTGTTATGACTGTGTGTCTGCACCTACTACAAACAACTATATGAACACCAACATAGCTGCACAGACTCAGCAATACATTACTTGTAAAACCTGTCTCTACCAAAGTAGAGTAATCCCCTTTGCTGGACAGCAGTAATACACAAACCATGGACTTGGTCCCTATATTGGCTGTACAGGGCAAATTAGGAGTAGGCACCAACTTGGCATCATCAGCCTTTGACTGATAAAGCATATAAGGTCACAAGTGGAGTTCTGTAAGGCTAACTATGAGTACAAATTGGACACATCCACCAAGGCCAATCACAAGGTCATCTTCACATATGTCTGCAATCTCAGAGGCAACAAACCAACCCATCCTGTAATGGTGGTCAAGCAATCCACATACACACATAACATAGCTATAGCCAACCTGCTGCAGATAGGTTTAGGGCAAACATCACCCCCTGGCTCAGCATCACTATAGGTGGATATGCACAGCACCTACACCCCTCCCCTCATCACCATTGAACAAGTACATATTGCCTACTGAAAGGCAACAGATGTAAGTATATACGGGACCTGATAACATTCCTGTCTGCATCCTACATGAACTCAGGCATGTGCTCCCAGCTCCATTACCTACTGTAGTCACACCAAGCCTTGGCCCCATCCACACCTCATCCACAAGAAGATGGCCAATGTCATCCCTCTACACAGAAATGAATGAGGAGTAGAGGATTATAAAATTAACTAGCCTTCATTGGGGGAATATGACACACCAGGACCAGCAGTGCAATGCAAGCAGATACAGTGGTGATAGATTACAGGGGTATGGTGTGGTTGTGCATGGTGGCTACTGGTATTCAATGTAGCTGTGCAGGTTCTGTAAAAACTGTTGACAAATGTATGAGATCCTGTGATGTGTTTCCCTTTTTATGTCTTCCAGGTACAATGTTGCATCAACAAAGGTCAACTTTCTCAGCGGCTGAGACAAATATAATAACAGAAGCCATACTATAGGACCATGCCATAATGTTTGGCTGGAGCCAGTAACATCTGCAGGAGAGGACCGACCTGTGGGATGACCTTGTCCAAAGGGCAAATGATGCTGGCCTGCACACACGTACATACGAGCAGGTCCAGCATTGTGCAAATGACCTCATACGCCATGCCTGGCAAAGGGCTGCTACAGTGGCCAGGGACTGCACAATGACAGGTGGAAGCCCAGCCATGCAGCCCCCACTGACACCCACTGAGGAGCTCCTCACCAACCCTGGGGCACCCATCCCAGTACAACATCAGGGTACAGACTCCCCACATGCTGGAGGTGGGCGGCACCCAGACAATGTATAAGGAGTGTGCAGGTAAGGCCCCAGTGGAGATTACTAGACTAGTGTAGCAGACATACTTGTATTTGTAGAGTATCTACATTTATGTGCACGTCAGATTGCAGTTGTGGATGGGGTTTTCTAATGCACAAAAGTGCACATCTATGGTGAAGGACAGCAAATTGTGTAGTATTGGGGATTGTACTGTAAATGTGCAGACATGCTGCATCCATCCTGTACCAATGTCACATGTGAGTCTGCTAATGATACTTCTCTCCCACAACTACCTAGGTCCCTCTGGTCTGCACATGGGATGGCAGCCTGAAGCTGGTGAGTATGGAATTATTCTGTTGTGGTTTGCCAATACCCCAGGCATGTGAAGGCCATGCAATGTACCATGCACACAACTGTCACTCGTAGCCATAGTGCTTTATGTGCATGTTCACTTGTGGTGGGGTTAACTGCATTGCATCACAGTGGTCACCACAGGGGCCTATCTGAAGAGAATATAACATCCCTGTAGTATTCCTCGCAACCTGTCAGTGCAAGACTTCTGGACAGAGACCAACAAAATGGGGGGACAAATGGCCTAAGGTAGGGACATGTGTGAAACATTACTGTCATACAGTAGATATAAACAGTGTACACACCCCTGTTAAGATGCCAGGTGTTTGTGATATCTATATATATATATATATATATATATATATATATATATATATATATATATATATATATATATATATATACAAACTGAAATCACAATATATCAGTCCACACCTTTTCAAACTTGTAATGTGACCTATGACATGAACAATTCACTTTTAAAACCAATCAATCTGTTGGGCACCAAATATGGAGTAGACAAACCATACAATAATCTGGATGCATATGTGTGCACACCCTTCAGATAATATTTTATTGCAGCAGCTTGTGATTTACTGACAGCATTCAGTCTGCTTGGGTACACAACTGCCATCTAGTAATGACACTCTGAGTAGCACCAAATAACAGTCTGCTGTCCAAGTAGGATATTCATGACATTCGCTCAGTTGCCTGCAACAGCAACAGCCATGGCTTGCAGGCAGCTTACAAAGCAGCAAAGGGATCTCATATTTGAATGGTATCAGTCAAGAGTAGTGTACTACAGCATTACCACAGCATTGCATACACCATGGGACACAGTGGAGACAGTTGTCAAAAGGTGGATTAAATATGGGACAACAATGCTCCTGAAAAGAACCTGACATCCCTCCAAAAATGATGACAAGACATGTCAAAACCTGGCCAGAGGTTGCCAGAAAACACACAGCAACACTGAGACAGTTGCAGGAATCTCTTGCAAGTACTGATGTTGTGTACTACATGTGAGAACACTCTGCCGTATTCTGCATACGTCTGGCCTATGGGGTAGGGTCAGAAGATGGAAGCATTTCCCCACACCATACAACATCCAGAGGTGGATACAATTTGCAATACAACACATCAAGTATCCCAAAGGCATGTATGAAAATGTGTTATGGTATAATGAGACTATGGATCGACCTCACAGCCACAATGCCAAAAGGTATGTGTAGTGCACAAGCAACACCTCTCTTAATCTGAAGACCAACATCCCCATGGTGAATCATGCTGGTGGCAGTGGCCTGCTGTGGGGATGCTGTTCCAAAGCCATACCATCATGCACCCACTTTAAAACTTTACTAAAAGTGCACCTAAAAACATGCTGGCTATGCCCTTGCAACTCCCAGTCTAATATCACCCACCCCATCCAACCACTACCTTTCTTTCCACTCCACTAACTACCTTGATTATAGCTAGCTCAGATGCTCATACGCCTAGTACTTATTATACAACAGGAACTTCTTATTGTAACATTTGTTAATGTCTGTTATGTACTTCACAGATAGATTCTAGTTGTCTACTGATGTACTATGTTCTTCATCTGTAAATATGTTGTAATTAATTGCCATGTAAATTGTTAATCACTGTGTAATCCAATGTAACTACTGTCTGTTTGTTTTAACTGTGGAGCTTTTCTCCCCTGGCCTCTGCTGAAAATGGACTTACGTCCAGTCGGACACTCCTGGTCAACAAATATAAATAAATAAATAAATAAATAAATAACTGGGCCTGTAGTCATGGCAGTGGGAATTCTGAACAGTTCCAAATAACACCCACATCTGGCCCAAATCCATCAGGTGTCTGCAAGAACACTGAGGATGGGGAGGTGTGTCAGCCTTCAACATGACAAAGACCCAAAGCATATATCCAAAGCTACCTAAGAATGGCTCCACCTGAACACACTCATGGTTATGAATTGGCCCAGCCAGAGCCTAGACCTACACCAAATAGAAAACCCCAGTGTGACCTAATGAGGGCAGTGCACATGAGCTGTCCTTACAATCTGACAGAGTTGGGTGATCTTTGCATGGAAGAGTGGCCAAATAATGCCAAGCCAAGATGTCCCATGCTGATGGACACCTTTAGAAGAAGAGTGAATGATGTAAGTCACTTACAAGGTGCTTCAACAAAGTATCATTTTAAGGGTGTGCACACTTATGCAACCAGAATATTGTACATATTACAATCATTATAGTTTACACATAACACATTTGTTTGTTTATCGATTAGATTGCACAGGTCATATGTCACATGAAAGGTGGGTAACATATTTGAATACATTATTGCGGTCTCATCTTATATATTACAAGAACATGACATGTTAGTAGGGTTGTGTACACTTATATCCACTGTAGCTTAGAAGGTTGGTGGTGTAACAGGAATTGTGTGACCATACATTTACTGCTAGTTTGGAGGTCTGACGCTCAAATATATGTCATTAATCAGTGATATCACTCCTCAGATCATCCCAGTTATGTATCATAGAAACACAGAGGATATGAGAAACAGAGAAAACATATGAGCCAGACATCTACACATCCTGAGAGGATCTGTACAGTTGTGAGGTATGTTCTTTAGTACTTGCCACTGTGCTATACAGGTGAACAGCAATGATGTGTACATGGGTGCAGTCTGTGCTGGGGAAGGGCCATCACCTACTAACACTAATCATGTATCCCAGAGCTCTATATTGTTAGTTGCGTGTAGTAAAACTGGCTGCAATGTATTGCTGAGGGCCGTGTGTCATGCATGTCACCATTTGTGTGGGCTGTGTAACAGATTTGTGCCACCTTGCCTGTAAGAGTGTGTGTGTGTGTGTGTGTGTGTGTGTGTGTGTGTGTGTGTGTGTGTGTGTGTGTGTGTGTGTGTGTGTGTGTGTGTGTGTGTGTGTGTGTGTGTGTGTGTGTGTGTGTGTGTGTGTGTGTGTGTGTGTGTGTGTGTGTGTGTACCAGCCAACCTCAAAGTGCAGGTATTAATGTGCATATGTTGCCTTCCCCTCACAGCTGGTGATGGGGTTCGGGCTCCTTCCCACTTGGAAACCAAAATCATTATCTCTGCACACTCTTACAATGATGATAGGAATATTGAGATACAGGTGGGTTGTCAGGGGCTGAATCTGTGACATTGATTGACATCCTACTCTTGTCCGCACCATCCCTGCACACAGTGACAATGCCCACATATACCCTGTCACCGGTGGCCACAGATGATGGACAGTTGGCAGGTGGTGGGATTGAACAGGCTAGTGTGGTGAATATGGCAGGTGTGAGTATAGACATTGGCCATAGCCAGAGTGCAGGCTAGGTCTCACACAGTTTGATGGACAGGGGTACTCACAGGAGGACTGCTGCTCATCAAGCAGCTGTCAAAAGTGCCACAGCAGGTGCCACCAGATGCATGTTTCAGGCTGTCATGGATGTACAGACATGTAGTTAATGCCACACCAGACAAATACTCTGGGTGGTGGATGCAACTCTTCCTGATTTACGTGGTGACATACATGACCTTGTTGAGGTTACAGGTCAAAATACTGAGGTCATGAATAGACAGTGGAGTGAGACCTTGGCAATCCTCAACCGTGGCATGTCTGTGCTAGAGCGTGTGGTGGGAGATGGGCATCGGCCACATGGATGTAAGTCAGCACCAACAACAGCTGAGAGTCTACAAGGCAGTGCACCTTCACACTCCTGTAGTGGCAGTGACATCAGCACTACTGAAAGGGGGTTGCTGTCCACATCACACTGGAGAAGCCATGGGCATGTCGTCTTGCCCGGTCCCATCAGGGGCACAGATCTAGCAGACAGCAGTCACCATCAGAAAGCAGTACTGCATCTGACCTTCAGCCTGGTGGTGCCAGTGATACCCCTGGCAGGACCAGTTCCTGTGACCGTGGCCAGAGATGGTGAACTGGATATCTTGCCATGTACTGTCCACAGCTGTCAAATGTACCCCTGTGTAAGACAGCCACATGGCATGACTGTGTGCATACATACACACACACACACATCTGTATCACAGGCAGGTCACCTCCAGACACACACAGCACCACTGCACAGCCCATCTATTGGATACCCCTCCAAACACACACACATAATGTCAACCGTATGGCCCAGCCTAGGCCTCTGACAAATCCACACCACACACTGTTGCATATGATGATACCTGTGCCAAATCCTTGTCTTCCATACCATCAATGCAGGGACATGTTAATATGGGTCTGATGCACATGGGTGAATATAGTACAGTGTAGCTATGTGATACTATATACGGTGCTGTCTGCTTGCATTTGTTATAGGTACACATACAGGTGCATGTACCTTATTAGCCAGGATGCATTATTGCTGTTAGTAGAACTGACTGAATGTAGTCTGACTTGCTGTATTCTGTTTGTGTTCCAGGTGTCTGTGTATCTGCAGGCTCTGGCCCTGCAGACATTCCCAAGAGGGAGTATGGCAGAGTGGGAATACACTGATCATGTCATAGGCAAAGTGCAGCTTTTTATGTACGTGAACCAGGTGTGTATGCATGCAACAGTGTGTGAGGGACAGTGTTGTCAGACAGTGTGACCTTGCATACATACCCCTTGTCACAGACAGGTAGCCTTCAGACATGCCAGCTCAGTGTTGTGTAGTACCACAGGCTCATACATACAGAACAGATTACTGCAGTACTGTCAGCAGGTCACTCACAAGCATACCCATTAAATTAACTGCAACAGATTCACCTGTCAATACCTGTTGGCCCTGACATTTCTTTCCCATACACTCAACCTTGATGCAGTTGATGAGGGCATGCATGATACTGTATATGACAGATTTGTGGTATGTTTTCCTGAGTCCACTGGGTGGAACAGGGAGATAAAATGGTATATCCTTTGCATACACACAGTAAGGACTGACACAGGTGATGGTGACACAGTAACATTAACACAGTTGGCAATAGCCAGATTAGCAAACCTACATTTCCACCTTGATGTACTGTACCACTACATACACATGACATGCTTCACATAGATTATATGCATGGGACATAACACACTACCTCTTATGACATGTAATGTTCTGAATCCCTTCATGGATGGTCAGATAACCCACCAGGAATAGAATGTGGAGTCGTGCATTGCTCCTACAAGTCTGGACAAGTGATAGTGTAGCAGACGTATCAGCACAATGTTTCAGTCAGGTATGATGCCTGATGCTGGCATGTGTGTTACTACACTCTCTGTGGCTGATTTGGCAACAATATCACATACATGCGCATTGTTATGGTACACAGACCACATATAGGTTGCAATCATCTGGATATTCCATAGACATCTGTACAGAGGACTGGTATGGCCTGCATAATGGTTTAACATGCTGCATGTGAGGCAGATGCCATTACCACTCTATATAAATTAATGCCATTGGGAGGTGGTAAACAGGCATGGTTGATACACAAATCAAAATGGTATCAGCCAAACAGGATATGATCTTCACCCAAAGACACACTTGCCAGTATTGAAATTAGAATCCCTACCTATCTAATTATTTCTACTATAGTTTTATACAGTTCTCAGACCACCAGAGAGCTTACATGATTTCACCTTGTCCCATGGTACTTCTAAGATGAATGACATCAGCAGGCCTAATAAAGTAGGGTGATTGGAAGTTTATAGGGTGGTACACAACTCAAAATGGTCACGGTCTCACACACACACACACACACACACACACACACACACACACACACACACACACACACACACCAGTATTGAGATTAGAACCCCTGCCTATCTAGTTAATACACTTGCCACTGTTGAGATTAGACCCCCTACCTATCTAGTTATTTGCATTACAGTGTTATGCAGTTATTGCATGCACTACAGAGCTTACAGGGCTGACAACTGGCTAAAGGTGTTGAGAACTACACAGCTGAGGTAAACTGTTACAGGTGCCAGAAATTCTGCCTTCAGTTTTTCCCTTAGATCTTGCTAGTTCTTTCTCTCCTGCACTTCAAATAGCCTAATAGCTTTGCACTCCAAATGTTTTTTTATCAATTATTCTAGCACACCTGAGAGCCACCAGCATTAGTCGTTCCTCATGGAATTAGCTCCAATACATAGTAGATATGATCACCCCTCCTGGCATGATTAAAGTGTAGTTTTCTGTGCTTTTGCCCATTAACCTGGTGCACCTGAGCATTTTGAGGCACTGTTGCAATTGCCTCATGTACACAGACAATCCTGTCCTCTAAACTCCCAACACACAGACCTGTGAGAGATACCCCTATATTACCGAATTGGATGATATGCACTCTACAGCAAAGACTGGACTAGCTGGTCAAGAGGAGAAGTGCCAACACCTGCAACACACCACATGGAACACATACCCCTCCAGAACTCCCACTATCACAGCTCTGACATACAAACAATAACCACACACCCATCTTTACAGAGGCACTCAGTAGACATTTACCCAAACAATGGAGACCACCAAGACAGACACCCACTCTACCACCACAACACAGCACAAACCACAGGGCACATATCTCACCTACACAGTGTGACCCTCAACCTCAGCCCCAAAGGCTAACTACCTTGCCTGATACAGTAATCATAGGTGACTGAATAGTGAGGCACACAGATGTCTCACTCACTAGGTTGAACATGGAGGAGGTAACAGTCAGCTGTCTATCAGGTGCCAAAATCTAATACATAACACACCCAGTAAGGACACTCCACAACAACTACGAGTATCACTCTGTCATCATGGAATATATGAAAAGAGACATGGTGGAGCTCTCAGATTATGTGGGACCAGCAGGTATGACAGTATCCCTGAGCAGTATACTACTGTCACCCAGAATGATACCGAAGTACAAACAACAAATGATTGACTTCAACAATTGGCAAGTGTCTGGTGTCACTCTCAAGGGATCCAGTATCTGCCTGCTTGGGATGACATGATTGACTGACTGTAATGGCTTGCCAGAGATGGCCTGCATCTGTCACCACTGGGTTTCCAGGTACTGGCTAAGTCTCTTGTCAACCCTATAGTGCCTTTTTAGGCGGTGTTCCAAGTGAAATTACCACTGTAAGAGCTATATATACATATATGTGCAATCTGAGGGTCATGCTGCTCAACACTAGACATCTACATCCTGAGATGCAGCCACTTGAAGCACTTCTCACAATGGAGAATGTTGACATTTGTGCTGTAACGGAGACCTGATTTACAGCAGCAGACAGCACCCCTATAGTACCAGCCTATAACTCATTCCACACCTGTCAGCCCCAAAACATGGACCACAGCTCCAAATGAGGTGGTGTCTCTATATTAATAATGGATATGCACACATCCACAGTAGTATACCAGCATAATGCATCTGGGATATTTCAGATACAGCTGACACTGGGTAATAGTGCAACCCAAGTCATAGCCTGTTATAGTTCCCCATCCATGTCCCTAGACTCTCATTTCACATTCCTCACCACCCTGGAATTTATCAAGGTCCAACCCAACACTCTCATAGTATGAGAGTTCAACTACCCCTCCATCAACTGGGAAAGATACTCAAGCACCAATACACTGGCCCAATGCTTTCTGGAATTCATCAGTTCCAATGCGCTAGACCAGCTCATTCTGTCACCCAGTAGTGCAAGCAACATCCTTGTCCTGTGTTGATTACTAAGTTACGGGACTGTTGCTTGACAAGAGTAGTCAATCACTACCTGGTTAGATCCAACATAGAGTAATCACCATGGAAATCCACATCTAACCCACACCCCCAGCAAAGGTAACTACCTTGAAAAGCTTCTGCAAATCTGACTTTGGACTCATAAAGACAGAGGTGGCTAACTTTACAGCACCCAAGCCAATGGAAAATAACTGTATGACTGCTGAATCATACACAAATGCACTGTACAAACATGTACATCAATGCATGGAACTAGCCATACCCAACAGAATCATGACACTCTCTTCCAAACATTGGAGGCCAATCTGGTGGTCCTCTGCCATTAATAACCTGTACAACAGAAGGATGAAACTGTTCCAGAAAAAGGTGGACTCCCAAGAGTGGTAAAACTCCCTTATTAGCCTCAACAACCACTTGAGATCCCTCATGAAATCATCTAAAGCCACCTATGATGGCAGAATTGCAGCAGACACAGAGAGCAATTACAAATCCTTTGTAAGTGATATCAAGAACCTCCACACCAACACCCAGAAATGCTCTGATTTACTGCACAATGCTACCTCCTATACTGAGCCAATAGATATTGCTAACATTCTTGCCAAGACATTCAGTGCCAGTTTTACCCTTCTCTCCCAACAGGGGAACAATCAGAATGCTAAGAGAATGCCAGGCACCCAGGATTACTGCTGCCCAGATTACGCCTGCATTGTCCATGGGCAAGAATACAGCTTCCATGGGACCTGGCATTATCCCTGGCTGTGTTCTACATAAACTACAAAGATACCTAGCACCACAGCTGTGTGCCCTGTTCAGTCACAGACTCACCTCAGGCTTTGTCCCTTCCAAATGTCACACTGCTACAGTCATCAATGTCCATAAAGGTGTGGCAAATACAGACCCTGGGAAGTATCAGTCCATTAGCCTGACAAGTCTGATATGTACAGCTATGGAGTGTATCATCAGGGACCTGATCGACAAATATATAGGTAATCTCCTAACTCTGTCCCCACACAGTTTGGCTTTGTGAAAGGGAGAGCATGCCTGCTCAACCTAGTTGACTACTTTGAGTTAGTCACCAGGGCTGCGTATGACAGTAAGGCACTGCATACCGCCTACATCAATCTGGCCAAGGTTCTTGATATCATTCCTCAGTCAGGAATTATGGATGAACCCACCAAACTAGGCATCAACCCCTATATCACTAGGGGGGTTGCAAACTGGCTCACAGATAGAACACACAGTGTGAAAGTAGCGAGCTCCAAGTCAGACTGGCAGCCAGTCACGAGTGGAGTCCCACATGGATCAGTCCTAGGTACTCTCCTGTTCAGCATCTAGTTCTCAGGAGTCCAGGCCAACACAAAGGAACTCTGACTGACCAGGTTCACAGACAACTGCAAGTTGGGAGTCATCATTAACTTTACATGTGATGCAGACACATCAGGTCATGCTGCTCAACACTAGACATCTACATCCCGAGATGCAGCCACTTGAAGCACTCCTCACAATGGAGAATGTTGACATTTTGCTGTAACGGAGACCTGATTTACAGCAGCAGACAGCACCCCTACAGTACCAGCCTATAACTCATTCCACATCTGTCAGCCCCAAAACATGGACCACAGCTCCAAAGGTGGTGGTGTCTATTAATAATGGATATGCACACATCCACAGTAGTAAACCAAGATAATGCATCTGAGATATTTCAGATACAACTGACACTGGCTAATAGTGCAATCCAAGTCATAGCCTGTTATAGTCCCCCATCCATGTCCCTAGACTCTCAAGCCACATTCCTCAACACCCTGGAATTTATCAAGGTCCAACCCAACACTCTCATAGTATGAGAGTTCAACTACCCCTCCATCAACTGGGAAAGATATTCAAGCACCAATACACTGGCCCAATGCTTTCTGGAATTCATCAGTTCCAATGCCCTGGACCAGTTTATTCTGTCACCCAGTAGAGCAAGTAACATCCTTGTCCTGTGTTGATCACTAGTTATGGGACTGTTGCTTGACAAGAGTAGTCAATCACTACCTGGTTAGATCCAACATAGAGTAATCACCATGGAAATCCACATCTAACCTACACCCCCAGCAAAGGTAACTATCTTGAAAAGCTTCTCCAAATCTGACTTTGGACTCATAAAAACAGAGGTGGCTAACTTCACAGCACCCATGCCAATGGAAAATACATGTATGACTGCTGAATCATACACAAATGCACTGTACAAACATGTACATCAATGCATGGAACTAGCCATACCCAACAGAACCATGACACTCTCTTCCAAACACTGGAGGCCAATCTGGTGGTCCCCTGCCATTAATAACCTGTAAAACAGAAGGAATAAACTGTTGCAGAAAAAGGTGGACTTCTAAGAGTGGTAAAACTCCCTTATTAGCCTCAACAACAACTTGAGATCCCCTCATGAAATCATCTAAAGCTGCTTATGATGGCAGAATTGCAGCGGACACTGAGAACAATTACAAATCCTTTGTTAGTGATATCAAGAACCTCGACCCCGACACCCAGAAGTGCTCTGAGTTACTGCACAATGCTACCTCCTATACTGAGCCAAGAGATATTGCTAACATTCTTGCCAAGACATTCAGTGCCAGTTTTACCTCTCTCTCCCAACAGAGGAACAATCAGAATGCTAGGAGAATGCCAGGTACCCAGGATTACTGCTGCCCAGATTACATCTGCATTGCCCATGGGCAAGAATACAGCTTCCATGGGACCTGACATTATCCCTGGCTGTGTTATCATGAACTACAAAGATACCTGGCACCACAGCTGTGTGCCCTGTTCAGTCACAGATTCACCTCAGACTTTGTCCCTCCCAAATGTCACACTGCTACAGTCATCAATGTCCATAAAGGTGTGGCAAATACAGACTCTGGGAATTATCAGTCCATTAGCCTGACAAGTCTGATATGTACAGCTATGGAGTGCATCAGGGACCTGATCGACAAACATATAAGTAATCTCCTAACTCTGGACCTCACACAGTTTGGCTTTGTGAAAGGGAGAGCATGCCTGCTCACCCTGGTTGACTACTTTGGGTTAGTCACCAGGGCTGTGTATGGCAGTAAGGCACTACATACAACCTACATCAATCTGGCCAAGGCTGTTGATATCATTCCTCAGTCAGGAATTATGCATGACCCCACCAAACTAGGCATCAACCCCTATATCACTAGGGGGGTTGCAAACTGACTCACAGACAGAACACACAGTGTGAAAGTAGGGAGCTCCAAGTCAGACTGGCAGCCAGTCACGAGTGGAATCCCACATGGATCAGTCCTGGGTACTCTCCTATTCAGCATCTACTTCTCAGGAGTCCAGGCCAACACAAAATAACTCTGGCTGACCAGGTTCACAGACAACTGCAAGCTGGGAGCCATTATTAACTTCACATGTGATGCAGACATCCTACAGAAAGGCCTCACTAAGACCACTGACTCATGTGGAAACCATGGCCTGAAGCTCAACACCACAAAATGCATCATCGACCCCTTTGATAAAATCTCAGTTCCCACTAAGTACCACATCGATGGGAGCCCACTGAACATTGTAGGTGTTATTAGAGATTTGGGGACACAGGTTGACAGCAACCTTTTTTTTTAACCACCACATTGTCACTGTGGTCAGGAAATCCTTCTATGTGGCACATCGTATTACCAAGGGTTTTGCATCCAGGAAGAAAGAGGTCATCGTCTCTGTGTACTCTTCCCTCAATAGACCAATCCTCAAATATAATGTCCCATTTGGCATGTACCTCACTAGACACCTGCAACAGCTGGAGAGGTCAAGGAAGTACCTCACAATGAGGATCATGGGCATTAAACACATGTCCTACACAGACAGACTCAAAAGACTCCAGCTATTCTCTATCTCATATCACCTACTTAGAGGCGATCTCTCCTTGACTTGCAAAGCCATGTCTGATGCAGCTCTTTCACAAATGCTACATCTAAAGACATCCCAATCTCTCTACACCACACACTACAGGGAACTCAACCTCATTACCACAATCAACATAACATGCTGGAGGGACAGGTTCCTCACCCAGAGACTGCACATGCCCTGGAATAGACTTCCCATACATGTCAAGCAAATCACATAGATGACCCTGTTGCAGAGAGATCTTGATGAGTGGAGGGGTAATCGAAAGTTTACCCCAGGGATCACTTCAATGACTCTACTTGATGGGGGCACTGGGAACTAATGTCAGGTGGCACAATGGCAGGGCACTTCTATAGGACTAGGCTTGTAATGGTTCCAGGGCCATTGGCCTAGTACACACCTATGAACCTATAAGGGAGTGACATCATCATGACTGATAAAGTAGGCCAGTGGGTGGGTAACCTATCAAAATACCTCTGCCTATACATATTTACCAGATCTGAGAGTAGAACCCCTGCCTATTTAGTTATCTGTATTACAGTGTTACACAGTTATCACACATGCTACAGAGCTTAACAGACTGACATCTGGCCAAAGGTGCTAATAAGGGGAATGCCATCAGTAGGACTGATAAAGTAGGGCAGTGAGTGGGAAACTTATCAAAATACTTCTTCTTGCAAACATACACACACAATCATTTGCCAGACCTAAGATTAGAACTCCTGTCTAGCTAGTGATTTGTACTGTAGTGTTATGCAGCTATCACACACACTACAGAGCTTACTGAGATGATACCTGGCCAGAGGTGCTGATAAGGGGAATGACATCAGCAAGGGTGATAAAGTAGAGAGACTTATCAAAATACTTCTTCTTACAAACATACATACACACATACACACACACACACACACACACACACACACACACACACACACACACACACACACACACACACACACACACACACACACACACACTCATTTGCCAGATCTGAGGTGAGAACCCCTGCCTAGTTCTACTATAGAGTTATGCAGTTATCACACATGCTATGGAGCTTACTGGGCTGACAACTGGCCAAAGGTGCCAATAACGGGAATGACATCAGCGGGACTGATAAAGTGGGACACTTTGATGTGTTGTGGGTGGTAATGGCCTAACACTGTTTCACCTACACACAAACAAACACACACACTCACTCTCATATACACAACTGTCACTCTCTCTCTCACACACACACACACACACACACACACACACACACACACACACACACACACACACACACACACACACACACAGTTGCCAGTATAGAGATTAGAACCCCTACCTATCTAGTTATTTGTACTATACTATTACGCAGTTATTGCATGTGCTGCAGAGCTTATAGAGGTGATTGGTGTCCAATGGTACTTCTAAGGTGAATGAAAGCAGCAGATCATGTGAAGTAGGGCAATGTGAAGTGTACTGAGTGGGAAGAGTCTCCTAATACTTGGATCTATGAAGACACGCGCACACAGGCAGGTGATGTGATATTATAAACTTAACCTCAGTACTGTTACACAGTTGGGCTCACCTTTTATGTTGGCACATGGAACTGTTTACAAATGGTATGCCACTGTCCTCAGCAGGACATCACCGTATGCCATTCTGGGTATATGTGTGTGTGACTCACTCTGTGTCCCACTGTGTCTCTCTCTGTATTACCGTCTTTTTCTCAGTTCCCCACATCTATGTGTGTGTATGCTTGACATATGTTATCTGTTGCCCATATATATGTGTGTGTGTATCTCACACAACAGATAAAGTTATATCACATATGAGTCACCTACAGCTAGCTGAGGGTAATCCTGTCTGATGTGTTGTGTGGGGACAGTTGAGGTGTACATAGCTGTCTGTATGCATGGACATCTATATACAATACAGTCATATATTCTGATGTGGGTTCCAACATGTCCTGTGATTCTCAGTCTGTATGCACGGACATATATACACAATACAGTCATATATTCTGATGTGAGTTCCAACATGTCCTGTGACTCTAAGTGTGGGAGCATGCCCAGTGTGACCTTCTGTAGTTAGAGTGGGACTCCATTCTAGAGGTAGGTGTACTCCACTCCAGGATTTTGTGTGCTACAGCCATACCTCTCAGGAGTCCACACAGGACTTTCCTCAGGGTACTTGTTTTGTTCAGCAGACATTTTCTGACATATCTGTAGTCTGAAACTGCAATGCATTGTGTCATTACCTAATGCCAGACATCCTCAGATCATCACAGTGCTTTACCAAAGGAATACTAGTTGTATAATGCATAGACCAATATTATGAGGGCAGCTATGTAAATTCTCACCCAACAAGGCCATTTGTGAGGTGTGGCTACAACCAGTGTAGTAATGACGCAGAGCTGTGTAAACAGTCCAGCAACCTGGTGATATACTGGCTGGGGATCTCCTGCTTGTATGGTATCTTTCTAACCTGACATGTCATATCCTTGTGTGTGCATACCTCTGACCTGTACATTTTATGGCAGGATGTCCAGATGTTTGCCTAGATGTTTTATCCTTTCTATGTAAACTTGTGTTTTTATGGCAAGTTAGTTACATATAACTGAAGTGTGATGTTACAAAATAATACAGATATTACTGTTTCAGAATACATATCCTTCAGATCATTCCCGCTACTGCTAACCCATCACCCTACCAACTTTCTCAGTATGTAAGGGTGATATTTACAGCACATGCCTATCATTGTGCCTTTGCTCCACTTTTATTTCTGCTCTTGTTAAGACATCTTGCTGTCAGAGGTTGGGAGTTATGGGTGTGGGTACAGAGTGCATTCAACTGTGCAGGCATGTCCATTATTTGTAAAAGCAAACATAAGAAAAAGGATTATTGAGAATGACCACTGGCAACAGTACCACAAAGCACTTATATTCACAAAAGCCTTGGCACCTCTGCTACACATCCTTCAAGATGTCACTAATATGTGTAGCATATTCCACATAGCACTGTGCCTTCCAGGTATGTCAGTGGCAGAGCATTGGGTGTCACTGACATGCATAACAGTTGGTACTGCAGTTATCTGCATGTGGCCCTGTCAAAGGCAGCACTGTACTTAGGGCAGTACAACACGACTGCCAGGAGAATGTGCTGGCCAGATCCAGACAGTATTAACCACACATGCACATAGCTCATTGGCCTCTGCATATTGTGGACAGGCAACATGTTTTCGTGTGTATTGGTATAGCCCTGCCAATGTGTGCTGTGCTGCTATTTCCATGCAAAACTATATGTTACTGCATTTGTGTGGGTATATGGGAGGGCACGCCTGTCAACTGTACACATTTGCACAGACTGTGCTGGCATTTGCTTTACATTTTGGTTCCATTTACCATACTATTGTGCCCTGTCTTGGGGACTGGAGACATATCAGTTAAGAGCCCAGGTCAGATTATACTGGCATACATTTGAGTTTCAAATTTCTTACCCTTCATAGCCTTACTGCAACTGTGAGTCCTGCTGTGCTATCACTGTGTGAGTCTGTAGGGGGTTTAGTCAACATTGTGGCCATTTGTGTGCCTTTAACAGACATTTCTCTGTTGCTTTCTACAGCTGACTTGCTGTGTGGGTGTTAGGGGTGATTACTGAACCCCCACCCTGACATCCATACCTGTGACCTATGACCCCCACAGTTAGTTGTCCCCACACATATATTGCAGTGGGATTTGCCACCTTGGGTACTACTGCATAATGTGTGGAGGCCAGTTTTGGCCAGACATCTCCTGGTGTCCCACATAGCTGTCAGTTGCGTGCTGCTATCCCAGTAGGCCACCCTATTCCCTTGCATGCATGCAGCATTACCATAGCTATGCTAGCAGAACATACTATTCCATTCATTTATTGCTAAAAAGACTGACTTACCTTGTGCTTGCAGCAGTTGTGAGGACGGTGCTTGAAGGCCGTCTATGTTGGATGCACACAGTACACTCCCTATACATGCTATATTGCAGGTAATGTGATGTGTGTGTCATCCATTTTACTGTGTGTGCAAGTCAAACAAATGTGTCAGTCCTTGGAGTCCCTACAGTGTCAGTGTGTGTGCTATGCCTTGCCTCTTTGCCAAGACGTGAGCATACTAGGCATGCCTCTGTCTGCCTACAGGAACAGGCTCAGGGGCCTCCTCCTGTGAGTCTCTCTGTGCCTGTGGTGACCTTGGCAATGGTGCTGGGCTGTGTGGCCCTTCCACTTGCTGTTCCTGCTGCAGCTGTTTCCACAGGATCATATTGTGTAGCATGGCACATACTATGACTGTGTGCACATGTGGCTGGAGATTACTGCAAGGCTCCACCAGATATGTCAAGCCAGTGGAACCGTGACTTGAGCATCCCAAACACACACGCTATAATGATCCTGGTTTGTGCATGTGCCTCATTATGGTGTTCTTGTGTGGGTGTGTGTGCATTTCTGATGGGCATCATCATCCACAGCTCCAGTGCATAGCCACCAGATGACCATATGGGATGCCCCCACTGGAAAATGCCTGGTACAGCTGTGACAAATGCCACATGTAGGAGTTGTGATAGCTTCCAGGGCTGCCAGCACACACATTCATGATAATTTCCTGGGCATTGCACATGACCTGGCAGTTGATGTAGGGGAAGCCCTTGCAGTTTATGTAGACCCTACCCTGTTCACTGGGTGGTGCTTTGATATGGATGTGCATGCAGTCTATGGCAGCCAGTACCTCCAGGTATTCTGCTACATGGTGTAAGAGATGCATATTGCCGGTCCTCTCCTCATGGGTGTTGGGGAAGTAAATGTGCTCACCAGCATGTGGTAGTATGGCATCTAGGAACTGGTGAAGTACCCTGGATGCAGATGCCTATGAGACCCCCATGATGACCCAGTAGGTCTTTGGAAAGTACCTGTAGCTAGAATTCTTAAGGCTACACATACCTTGGTATCCACTGGGATGGGTTCACTTCTGTTGGTTCTAGCTCTGAGTTGAAGCCGGCACAGCTCAATGATTTGCTGAAGTATGTCTCTGTCCACCCTGTAGTGCTCTACTATCTCCAGATCATGTTGCCCCTGGTATGTTACCCTGGGTCTGAACACTCTTCTCCTCCTCCTCCTTGGTCTGTGGTGGTTGTCAGCATTATCCTCCTCTCCGCCATCAGCCTCTAGCACATATTGATGGATCAAAGCAATGCCAGCCCCTAACATTTTTCCAGTTAAAATTCCCTTGCATGTATACACTTCCTCTAATGGAATGTAGTTACGCTGGTGTGTAGGCTGTCATCATCAGAAGTAGAAGGTAGGACAAGAAAAGTATAAAAGGTGCAGGGTAGGAGGCCACACCAGTGGCATAGAGGTATAAAGCCCTAACTATAGCCCAGCCAACCTGGGTTTGATTAGTGACTCCAGAGACTAAAGGAGTGGCAGGAAAGGGATGAGCTTTCCATCCTGGGTGGGAGGCCACTCATTGATACTCTCCCTAATGGGAGGCATGGCCCAAAGGGGGGAAGTTGCCCTCAGACATAATCACGAGCATGGGGGTGGTGAAAGGGAGTGAGTAGGTTATACATAAAAAAATCCACCCTGGAGGGAAATACAGATGAGTCACACCATCAGGACACCTTCTGGATCCATGAACAGCCACAACAAAAACAGAGATAGTCCAGAGGTGTTGGAAAGTAGCTGTTAGACCCACAGTGGACATTGGGTACCAGAGGCTGTGCCAGTAAAGATGAGGTCCAAGGGACCAGAAAAAAGGTGCAAGGCAGGAGAGAATGATATGTTAAGGTTACCAGCTGTCTCTCTTTGCGAGAGAGACAGTCCCTCTTTGGGCAGCTGTGTCCTGTGAAAAAAATTTAAAAAAGTCAAATGTTCTGAGATTTTAGGGCAAAATATTTCCTGTTTTCTTTAATAGCTGCAAACAATGGTTATTTTGTATTTGAAAGACCTAAATGTTACATGAAATAGCATGATCAACTCAAATGCTACAAGAATAAGCTTTTATTTGGACAAAAAGTTAAAATTGTGTACTTTGCACTGACCATGGGTATGTTTTCTCCTGCAAAAATCTCACATTTCTATAACAAATGTCCCATTTACAAAGGTGGCAGTGGCACTCCTATGAGAAGTATATCAGCTACCCTGAAAAGTGATTGCCCAGAAAGGAGATATGTGTCGACTCAGCTTTGAATGGAGGATTGTTAGGCAGCCCAAGTAGTGAATTATAGTAACGAAAGACAAAATCAAAAAATAACAGCATGAAACTGATGAGAAATATTACGAGGAGTGAGGATGAGGAAGGGTTCGATATTGTATACTGTTTGAGTTTATAGATTGATTAGGTCTGGCTTGCCGGTTTTGTTCTATGCACGTTTCTGAAACTGTTTTTTTTCAGGGCGTACTATTTTCTTTCCGTATACTAAAAAGTCCCAGAGATATACTACTAGACGAATTGTTAAGCTTAAATATATGTGTGTTTGCGTGTGTGTGTGTGTGTGTGTCTGCGCGCGTGCGAGAGAGAGCACGGTGTGTACGTGCTGACATCCCATCCATGACTGTTGCTACTGCTTCAGGGAAGGCACAGGCTTCACCCACCATGAACAGGATAAAGTGGGTATCAGACTGTAGCATTTCATCCCATATTCATGTTGTTTTAGTTATCTAAGCGATGGAAGAGCAACAAATGATACGAGGTATTTTCATGTAATGCCATTTTTGGGAACAAGGAACATGACTCGAGGAGTAATGCCTTATCCACCAAGGCATTTTTACTTGCATAGTGATCAGATGCAAGTCATTGCAAACTAGAGAAACATGGTTTTGTAAGGTAAATATTTTATTAAAAATGTTAACATTTATTTAACATACCACACAACTAGTAACATAATAATACATCCACAAGAAGCCAGCAACGGTTGCAATTTAAGATTACTTAAAACCTACATGAAGCTTAATTGTAAATACAATACGAATTGCACCCCCAGTGACTTGTCTGCTTGAGTCACATTTTTAGTGAAGGACCACACCAGATTCTGACGCTGTGTGCTAGCTGCACAGAAGTACATTCCGGTGTCAGCGGCAGTCAGTCTTTCAATCCTCAGAGAGATGTGGTTAGCATCTGCTCGGGTGGCTATGTACCTGTCCGGGACTCCTTGTTGCCTCTCCGGATCTCCCCCATAAACAGACAAGACCAACAAGTCTAGTTTACTGGGAAACTGTTGGCGGTACCAGTACATGTAGCTATCCGATCTGGTCTGGGAACACTGGATAGTAACTGACTCATTGATAAATGCAGTTACCAACGCCGGATGTTGGGTCACTTTCTGAATGTTTTCTTCTGCGGTTTCTGAAAAAATGAATATATTAATTAATCATTCTACATTTTATAATACAGCGTATAGGTTGATAAACGTTCGGTGTTGTCTTAGAGAGGGCACGCACATGAAAACAATGTAACACAACAAAACAATTAAAACACATTTGTATAACGTTAATCCTTTATGAACCAAATTTTGCACAAATGTTTATTAAAAAGGATATAAGTGCTTCGTTAGTAAAGTACCCGCTTCTTACAAATGATTCCAACATAAAATAAGGTGCGACAACCAGGCTTAATTTAAAATGACATTTTCTA
This sequence comes from Protopterus annectens, assembly GCF_019279795.1. Classification (NCBI taxonomy): domain Eukaryota; kingdom Metazoa; phylum Chordata; order Ceratodontiformes; family Protopteridae; genus Protopterus; species Protopterus annectens. Next base: position 243,759,063 of record NC_056741.1, on the reverse strand, counting down.
TGATTCAGTGGAATCGAACATTAAGAGCCTTCTAACAGCTATTTCAAGCATTGCAAAGTTACATGGAAGAGAAATAAAAGGGCTGGTCATCTTATAATATAAAATGCAAATCCCAAAATTACAGGTTACAATGGCACTACTAATTCCCAGAATATATACGAAGCTGGCTAGCTCCAAAGTTGGAAATAATGCCATTGTGGTAGGCAATATATTGAGAAGGTAGCTACCTCTGAAAAGTAACAGAAAAATAAAAACAAGGTTTGTCTGATAAGACGAGGAGCAGGTGAAATCCATGAGAAACCCAGAGAAGCAGCAATTAAGTGGTAGCCACCAATTTGTTGGCAGTGGCCTTATATAACACACGGCTTCCTGACAAAAGCAGTATCGTCTGTAGTGCAGGAAGTGAGACTGGTTTGCACGTTTGATAAAACATTTTCACACAGATCTGTCAGTTTTAGTTTCTATATAAAAGAAGAGACAGCTCTGCAGTCTTAGTAAAACAGCTTTTCCTTTATAGTATGGAAACGCATGCCTTCCTATATTTGCAATACCCACGAGTCCATGACCACATGCAGTCATTTTGAACAAGTATCTCTCCTTCACGTCCAATATCTATGGACATATCCAGTCGTTTCAAGCAGACAAAATAAGCTTGTTTTGTGTATTTACATGTGGATGGCAATGGTGTCGTTAAAGGTATCCACAACATGCTTCTCAACTGTATGTGATTACATATTGCTTAACAGCCTAGATTTTCCAAGAACGTCCAGATTTTTTGCCTCTTACTTTTGGGCGGTCCCTCAACAAATTTATGATTTTCTAGTAAATCAAAAATGCTTAAGGTCACAAAATCATGACATATATTTGCGTTTCAGACTTCATAACCTTGTGAAAACGCATGGTAATGTTAAACCCTTTAGTATATTAGCTTTCTAAGGTATGTCTCATTATGAGCAATATTCCTCAATATAAATTAAAAAAATGTTCATGTCCCACGTTGTTTCACATTGAAGAGGTCTGTTACACATTCTTTATTAGGAGTTTTTGTAATCAATATCCATGGTAAATAGTACCGTAGCATTAATTCACCAGAAGAACACACACACACGCACGCACGCACGCACACACACACACACACACACACACACACACACACACACACACACGGATATACATAAAATAGCTCATTTTAACCATAGGTTCTTAGTGTTCCACATGTTGCTCATTTGACCCCCCCCCCCCATTATGACAGGTAGGTCTCCACATTTTAGAGATGGAACGTTAACAGCTATCGTCTGCAACTTTTTTCTGCATGACATTTACGGGCGATGTACCCAAAACACCTTTTTAATAAACAACAGCAATTACGGAGTTTCATAATGACAATGAAGAAAAATCCTTCATTTGCATCGATTATGGCTAGAGGTTGTCCCGTAAAATCTAGCTTGTGTAAACAAATCCCTCTTTGGGCATAAGAAAAGGTGGGCTACCCAAGAGGGAATGAAATATTATACGGAAATGTAATTCAAATCTGTAATTGTTAGGGTTACATAAACATTTTAATATTATATAAAAGTCACTGAAACAACTCAGATGTTACAAGTGTGAGCTTTAATTTTGGTAAAAAGGTGAAACCTAGTCCTTTGCATCAGTTGTGAGTATCTGTTGTCCTGAAAAATCTTGTTTTCATAAAATATCCCAGTTTGGGCATTTGAACAAGTGGCAACCTACAAACAATTTTGCAACAGAAAAAATACTAAAACAAAAATAAAAAAATTGAATCTGCATTGCATTGTACAAAATCATAATTTTTTGTTTATTTAGCCAGACAGTTACAAAAGTGAACCAGCACAAATAACATTATAACAATGAAGCAGAACATTTTTGGTGGCAGCCAAATACAGACCATAATTTTTTTGGTTTAGTTTTTGAAGAGCACATATTAGTCAGTATATGATTACATGTGTATAACACACACAGATATGGTCACATCCATTTGCAGTTTTTATACCATAACATTTTTTTTCATTTTAGTTATATACTAGCTTTAGTCTTTCGGCTTTTCCCAGTTAGGGGTCGCCACAGTGTATTTATTTTATTTATTTATTTTATTTTACATTTGTTAACTGGGAGAGTCCGACTGGATACATGTCCATTTTCAGCGGAGGTCCGGGAAGAAAAGCTCCACGTATCAGCAAATAAGAATACACTATGTTGATATAATACAGTATGTTCACTTAAGTATTTTACACAAGAATAGGAGACATTTTAGAATATTTCTACTCATTGCTCAAGACATGTAAAGAAAAAAAATATTCAAAAAAAAGAATTTTATTAATTTTACTTTCACAATATCATGTATGCCACCTCCAAAAAATAAAAAGGCAGACAAATACTTCAGTTCCACAACAGGCACATTAGACGTATAACAGAATTACGCCTTAATATGTTGAAAGCATTCTCTAGTTCATGCCCTCACTGTAACCTAACGATGTGCCTGAATTAAATCATGTTTCGTGCTTTAATTTAAATGGCAAGGCATTTTGTGTTGTGTTACAGAACTTTTCCATGCCCTGAATTTGTGCCCCAAGTTGCTGGTATTCGACATCTTTTCATGGGTTTTTTTGTAAATTCTTATGGCATGTGGCACCCACTATGACTGGCTGAAACTCAACATGCCAAGGATTGGAACCCCATAACTGCATTTGCTGGAAAAAAATGACTGACGAAATACTGTTTTAAATTTATTTATTTTTTTGCAGGCAACAACCCCCCCCCCCCACCGCACCACCTAATATGAGGCAATACCCTCCAAACTTGTATATACCAACTTCATGGTCACATCAACTTGAAGAAGGGAGATATTCCCTCCAAAAGGACATCACCACTGGCTGAATAGGGTTACCACCTGTCCCACTTTGCGAGGGACAGTCCCTCTTTGGGCAGTTGTGTCCTGCAAAAAAATTTAAAAAATGGCAAATGTCCTGAGATTTTAGGACAAAAATATTTCCTATATTTTCTTTAATAGTTGCATAAAACAGTTATTTTGTACCTAAAACACATAAATATTATAATAAACAGAATAAGCAACTCAAATGCTACAAGAATAAGTTTTTATTCTAGCAAAAAAGTGAATTTCTGTCCTTTGTACTGGCCGTGGGTTTATTTTGCCCTGCAAAATCTGAAGTTTCTACAAAAAATATCCCACTTTGGGCATTTGAAAAAGTGGCAACCCTATGGCAGAATTTGATAGCAGTTATTTCCTATGGAGGAACTCTGATTGCTGGTGGATTGAATGAGCTTCAGTTAACTGAAGCTTGAGAGTTCAGTCTTCATCCACCCATAGGTTACCGTGACTTGCGTGATAAGTAAATGTTAAAACCGATTTATGAATAACAAGAACACTTCTGCACGATAACAGCAGCTGTCCTTCTATAACACTGTTACAGTATTCTTCACCATTAGGATCTCCTGGCAAGGATAGCCCAATGTCCAGTCAGTATACAAAAGTTTTAGATCTTCTATGCACTATACATTATACATATTCTCCCCCTTCAGGATGTAGAGCATAAAGGTGACATACACATGCAGTTACCCAGAATTGCTTTGCCACCAGTTACAATTGATGCTGATAGCATTTTTTTTAAATAGATGTTGAATGATTATATACTGTACATCCACATAATTATTGTACTGGAAGAGTGATTATACAGGTGGTTTACACGGTGAGCTGCAATGACTGTGAAGCATTTTGTATGGGGAAAACTCTCAACAGACTTAAAAGAAGGATTTTGGTCATCTTTTTGAAATTAGACCTAAGTGCAAGAATAATGCACTGGCTTGGCACCTGCAGCTTCATGAAAGACACACTGGCTTTAAATGCCAAGTTATTGATCATGTGGACCTTTTGGAAGTTGAAAGAGACATCCCTAATCTTTTACAAAAATGGGAACTACTGTGGCAGCTGAAACTGAACTCTTTTAGAAAACCAGGGCTTAATTATTATTGCTCCATTAAAAGCATACTAGAACTCAGAAAACTGCCCTACTGTTTAAAAGACTATTAAAGTCTGATGTGGGACTTATTAATGCTGATATTACATGCCAATATTGTTAAAAACAAATATCAAACATTGTAAGTATTTTGCAATGAAAATAATTGACATTGGTGCTGTTTTCTGATACTCTTGAGTGCACCTTTACTCATTCAAAGTGCTTTCTTAGTTAGATACCACACTTCACCAGATCCCCAGAGCCTTAATCTTTATTGTTATTTTTAACATTTTCACTGTATTTCCACCTTGGCAATTATAGCTATGGTGTTCAGCCTACTTAGGTGTCCACATGTAGATTTATACACATGTTCATTCATGTTATAATATGTGCGTATTAATATTTATTCTGATGGATGTATAGTGGTAGATCTTTTTGTTAATTAGTCATTTTGTTAATGAGTTAGTTTCTTAATTAATAAAGTTTGAATTAGTGGGTTACCCTATATAAAGTGTCAATAAGCTGTTCTTACATTATATATTTTAATTTGTCTCTAGCTTTTTAGTTTCAGTTCTAAGGCAGCACAGTCTCAGTTTACACTATAGTGTTAAGGGGCAAGGGGGACTTGGTTAAAGGAATGAATTTAATGCTTTTATTGCTCTTAACAGAACCACCCTCTGTAACTACTCCCTTGCTCCGAACCTGATTATATATAAATAATAAATGTTTTTGATGCTTTTCATTATACTCAGCTAGGATCGCTTGTTTGTGTGTTTAAATAAAGGATATTCCATTTTTATTTCAACTGTGGACTACCTACTATGTTCTATTTTACTATTTTGATGTACGTATTTTACGGTTCAATTTTTTATTAGTGAACTAGGTGCATAACATAATTCTAGTAGTGAACTTTATACTCTCCACATTGCGATGTTTCTTCTTGGTTTGCTTTTGACCCAGTATAGGTTGCATACTGGGTTTTCTGAGACTTCAAGGGATACCACAGATTTTTCTTTTTGTGTTACCACACTCACTTGCACCGCTTCTGTATCCTGCTGATGCCATCCATCGCGGGTGTTGAGTACAGTGCAGGAGTACATTACAAGGCATTTTGCCTTCCTTCGGTACACTTACCTTAAAAAACAGTCATATTCTGTGAAGTCCCATTGTTATAGCTGCTCTTTTTAGGGCATTCCCTCAGAAAATGGCACCAATTATCTGCAGCATGATAGTGCAGGCATCCTAACATTTAGATTATGCTGGGTAAAACATTTAGAGTACCTGTCTTTAAACCAGTGTTGCAATGCAATGCACTATACACAGTGCCAGAGCTATCATGCTGGCCCTAAAGAGGGGGACATATACACATTTTGCTTGTGCATGAAGCCTGCATTATTTGCAGTACTGTAGTTCTGCCCAACAGAGGCTTTTGGTAGCACCCTGCTACTGCATTATGAAGCTTACCATGTGAAATCTTAACAAATGGAGCCACCATTTTGTTCCTTCAGTGAACATATCTGAGTGGACATGACTGACTCAGGGTGCTGGAAACAGCAAGGCTCCAGCTTAGTGTCGGTGAAAGAGCAAGATTTTATAGTTCTACCTCCACAGGGACTTTGAGGATCATATGCTGATCATTATGATGACCAATTGTACAAGATGGATGCTGGTATGAGCTTGTCAGAACCAATTAGTGATGCCACTGACCCCACACATTCTGGTGATCAATGCAGGCATCATTACAGTGACCTGCAGTGGCACCACCCAGACTTTCTTTGAGAATGGAAGGTATAGATTTGGGAGAGAAACCCAGAGTTTTACCAGAAGCCTTAGTTGTAGTTTTTTTTCTCTACTCTGTTAATAGGTCCACCAGTGTACTGAGGTGTTCCTACTTTCTTTTACAGCAGCAAGGAGCAACATGCCAACATGAAGGAATATTGCCTGAGGCAACAGTGCCTGTTCTAGCAATGGGGTGTATGTGACATTTGACCTACTACCACACTATGTAAGTGCAATTTTGTGTGTAACGTGTTTAATAATGTGTTGTCTTTTTTCTCTTCCTTCTGCAGGTCCAGTTGTCATTCTGGAAGATGGGTTGCAGTAGTCAGCTCAGCCTGCAAAGGCTGTTCTCTCTGGTGTTGGGCGGCTAGTGATCTCCAATTCTCACTGGAGAGACAGAGGTCACTCTACTAAAGATGTCTTTAAGGACTCATTGGTACTCTCTGTGGTAATTTTTCAAGAAGGGGCTGGAAGCTTCTCTTCTGACAGTGGCACAGAGACATTTACTGTGATTTCACAGTGGCACAGGCAGGTATTCGTGTCATATAAGGTGTGCTGGCAGCTAAATGCCTACCTCATTATCATGAAGTTCCTCCTGTCACTGCTGTTCAAATCATGTGACCTACAGGCCCCAACCAATAGGCCACCAGAAGTGCAACCTGCCCATGATTTCAGCCATGGAGGTATCTGATGTCTGAGTCATTTGACCTTTGGGCTGGACTTGTATCCACTATGTTTCTACATATTCTGACCTATAACCCATTCACGTGTTCCCATGCCTTGTGTGTAATTCCCCATACCTTGTTTATTGTCTAATACTTCTCATCTCCAGGTATCTGCTCTCTGTATGTTTGTGTCTATACACTGTTTTTCCTCCTTTTGTGTGAATGCCATCCCTCACTGTCTTTGCCTACTTCTTTGTTTGGTTGTTTGCCCTTCTTAACTCCTCTCTCCCTCTACCCCTTCCACAATCATTCCTCAGTATCTTCTCCAACTAGCATCCATCTTCTTATATCACATATGGGAGTCTTTCCCACAAAACTGTGTCCTTTTTATTTCCACTTGTCATTTCTTATGGTTACCCTTGTGAACATTCCTCTGTTTGCAATTTCCCATTTTCTAACTTTCTTATTTCCCTTGTTATTCCCCTTTTCCATAATGGACTAGGTTGGTACCTTGCTTTGCTGACTTTCTTGGGCTGTCAGTGGTGTATTAGTTGGGCACACATACCTGCCTTTTCTGTCACATTCAGCACTTGGATCATGCAAATGTTGCTAGTAGGACACCTATACAGAGCCTGCTTAATTCTACTTTTTACTGAATGGTTTGTCTGTGTGACCTTTTTATACTTTCGCTTTAAATCTACTTCTCAATATAATACAGCTTCACTACTTTACTATGCAGTCCTTTTCTTGGACAACGAGCTTGTTACATATATAAAAATTAATGGGTTATTTGTTGTTTAATGCTGCACTGCTAAATAGTGCTTGTCTAGGAACCCCAACCATAGTGATGGCACAAGGGAAACATGATAAATAGCAAAAATGGGGATAAATGCACCAAAGTTCTGTTTCCGAGAATAAATGAGGAAGATGGATGAGGTAAAAACTGTAGAACAAACAAATAAACTGGGCGGAAGAAACAAACAATCCAAAACAGAACAGGAGCCCAACAGTACCCAGCAGAAAAAGATGTTAATCCCAAAAAACACTTTCTTTTAACGTAAAGTCAATTTAATAAAAAATGTTCTCACGTTTTTGTCACTTTAAGTAAAGTAACTTCTTCAGACACACAGACAAACAGCAGTTACACAGTTTCTACAGCATTTAAACCATGTAGCATGAAGTCATGTGACTAATAGCAGCAATGAATTAAAGGTGAAAAGCACAATAATTCAAACACTATTAAAGAAAAACTTAAAACTTACATACCACCTCAAATAAAAAGTGTGCATGCAATCAGTATACAACATACAAGGATTATATTAATGTCATTAGTAAAAAGTTAAAAATACGCTATCGTGTAAGATTTCTTAATTTAAGAAAACATGAAATATTACAATTCTCATTCAAACCAGGCAAGCAGAAAGCATTAAGTGCTAACTGCCATTCTAGTTCTCGTACCTCTAATAGTACTGAATATGGGCCACCTCTAATGTCAGGAAGTACCTGGCCAATATCTTGGAATGTGAAACTATGTCCACCATTTAATGAAACATGTTTTGCTAAAGCATTTTCTGTTTTATTTTTGCTGATCGCATAAGAGTGTTCATAAATTCTCTCACAAAGCTTCCTGACCGTTTTCCCTATATAGAAAGCTGGACATAAGGTACAGGAAGCTAAGTAAACAACACTCTTGGACTCACAATTCAACTTATGGTTGATGTAAAATTTACATGTATTCAATATTCTAAAGGAATTACCTGTTTTTATGTATTTACACATCCTACATGCTCCACACATAAAGGTTCAAGTAAGTCTAGAAGTAGTTTTTTTTCTATTTTTTTCTAGTGCACACCCTTACAGGCAAAAATGTTCAATAGTGAAAGGTCAACTCGTTAGAGCCACAAGGATGTGTACTAATGAAGATGACTTTTATTCTGAATGTCAACTCTTAAGAGACATGTTTTGCAATAGAGGTTACCTGGTTAGTTTAATTAATGACTTAACTGAAGAAATCGCAAACAAATGGAGTATAGGTATAGTTCAACCACTCTTGACCTCACCTTCCGTTGTCATTGATGTTAACCTGGTAGAGTCATCTCCTAGCCAGGTTGCCATTCGAACTACACAGTCACCAAACAGTGACTTGGTTACCTGTATAAAACCTTCAATGACTCAGCAAACTAGGGAGACCTCTTTATGCAATACTTTTATAACCACCTTTAGTAAAGACAGTGACCAACTTAAATTAATTCTCCACAAAAATTGGAGTTTCCTTTATAAGGACTCTTCCCTAGTTGACAGAATTGGTCAGTCACCCAGTATTGTTTATAGAAGAGGTACTAATTTAAAAAGTTAATTTTGAAATTAAAAGCACTAAACCTACTGCTAGACTTACTGGAACCTTCATGTGTGGAGCATGTAGGATGTGTAAATACATAAAAACAGGTAATTCCTTTAGAATATTGAATACATGTAAATTTTACATCAACCATAAGTTGAATTGTGAGTCCAAGAGTGTTGTTTACTTAGCTTCCTGTACCTTATGTCCAGCTTTCTATATAGGGAAAACGGTCAGGAAGCTTTGTGAGAGAATTTATGAACACTCTTATGTGATTAGCAAAAATAAAACAGAAAATGCTTTAGCAAAACATGTTTCATTAAATGGTGGACATAGTTTCACGTTCCAAGCTATTGACCAGGTACTTCCTGACATTAGAGGTGGCCCATATTCAGTACTATTAGAGGTACGAGAACTAGAATGGCAGTTAGCACTTAATGCTTTCTGCTTGCCTGGCTTGAATGAGAATTGTAATATTTCATGTTTTCTTAAATTAAGAAATCTTACACGATAGCGTATTTTTAACTTTTTACTAATGATATTAATATAATCGTTGTATATTGTATACTGATTGCATACACACTTTTTATTTGAGGTGGTATGTAAGTTTTAAGATTTTATTTAATAGTGTTTTAATTATTGTGCTTTGCACCTTTAATTCATTGCTGCTATTAGTCACATGACTTCATGCTACATGGTTTAAATGCTGTAGAAACTGTGTAACTGCTGTTTGTCTGTATGTCTGAAGAAGTTACTTTACTTAAAGTGACAAAAACGCGAGAAAAAGTTTTATTAAATTGACTTTACGTTAAAAGAAAGTGCTTTTTGGGATTAACATCTTTTTCTGCTGGCTACTGTTGGGCTCTTGTTCTGTTTTGGATTGTTTGTTTCTTCCACCCAGTTTATTTGTTTGTTCTACTGTTTTTATGGCATCTGGATCACCTACTAGCCCAGCCACCCGAATTTGTTCGGACGAACACAACCTTTGCAAACTTTGCAACCAGTGGATTTAACTAACATTCTTAATTCACTGTCACAACGTATTGATTATCTAACCCAGAGACTTGACTCTGTAGACAAGCAGCGAAGCGGCGAACCTAACACCATTACATCTGTTAACAGAAATAACCAGGGGAACTTGAACTCCCAGAATTATTCCAATAACACTGACCCTCAGTTTCGGTCTTCAGATGGTTCAATACCATCGGGTCAACAAGCGACTGTTCCAGCACATTAGGTGGGTGTATCTATTCACAACTTGGCACCACCGACTGTGGATGACAGTGCTTCTAACGAATTTGTTAACATAGGTTCATAGGTTCATAGGTTCATACTAGGCTATCTGCCCTAGGGCATTTATAAGCCTAGCCAGAGTGTGTGTGGCTTTCACCACCCCTTAGGATGAGACTACTATACCCATTAGTTTGCTGTGCCTCTGTCCAGCAGTGATACAGAGATGATTCCCGGGGTAAACCTACGATCTCCCATCCACTCGTCAAGATTTCTCTTGAACAGAGTCAGTGAGGGGCTCTGCCTCACATGGACTGGGATTCTGTTCCATAGTGTAGGGAGTCTCTGGGTGATGAATCTGTCCCTCCAGCACGTCCTATTTATATCCATGTTGAGGTTTAAGTCTCTTGTTCTCGTGGTTCTGGTGGATTTGGATTTTTTGAGGTGGAGCATGTCCATTAATTCCAGGTTGGACATGGCCTTGTATGTCAGGCACAGATCACCTCTGAGCAGATGGTATGCGACTGAATAGAGCTGGAGTTTCTTCAGTCAGGCATCGTATGACATATGTTTGAGCCCCTTTATCCTTTTGGTGAGGAACTTTTGGGGTCTTTCCAACTGCTGCAGGTGTCGGGTAAGGTACATTCCGAATGGGGCATTGTACTCAATCATTGGTCTGATAAGTGAAGAGTACAGGGGTACAATGACCTCTCCTGATCTGGATGTGAATCCCTTCATGATCAGGTGGGCAATGTAGAAGGTCTTCCTAACCACTTTGGCAATGTGAGTGTCAAAAGAGAGGTTACTGTCATCTTGGGTCCCCAGGTCCCTGATAAATTCTTCCGTGTTTAATGGATTACCACCTATGTGGTAATTAGGGGTTAGCTTGTTTTTCCCAAAGGGTATGACTATACATTTTTTGGCATTTAGCTTAAGGCCGTGGCTCTGGCACCAGTTATCCATTTCTATGAGACCTTTCTGGAGGATGTCTGTGTCTGATGGAGTGTCAATTATGGCACCCAGTTTGCAGTCATCTGCAAATTTTGTCAGCCACAATCCCCCTATGTTTGCCTGCACTTCAGAAAAATAAATGCCGAACAAGAGGGGCCCAGGACTGAGCCCTGTGGGACACCGCGTGACCGGCTTAGAGTCTGACATGGCACCAGCAACTCTAACCCTGTGTGTTCTGTCCTTGAGCCAGTTTGCAACCCATCTTGTGACATATGGGTTTACATCTAAGCTGGTGAGCTTTTCTATGATGCCCGAGTGGGGTATTGTGTCGAACGCTTTTGCTAGGTCAAGGTAGGCTGTGTGAACTGCCTTACCTCATCAATGGCCTTAGTGACTGTTTCGAAAAAGTCGACCAAGTTCAAGAGGCAGGATCTGCCCTTGACAAAGCCAAATTGGGTAGGATCCAGTGTCTGTAGGTCCCCAATGTCTTTATTTATGAGTTCCATTATGATCCTCTCCATAGCTTTGCAGACAAGGCTCGTCAAGCTTATGGGGCAGTAATTTCCAGGGTCCGTAGAAGCACCGCCTTTGTGGAGTGGGACCACAGCTGCCGTATGCCATTCTTTGGGTACGTATCCTGTAGTAAGGCTAAGATTAAACAGCAGCCTTATGTGTGGGTTTAGTTCCTCATTGAGTTCATGTAGCACACAGCCGGGGACACCGTCCGGTCCCATTGATGCTGTGTTTTTTGCTTTAGAGAGCTCTCACCTGGGCATCTGAGATGTTTGGGAGGCTAGACTCTGGTGGGATAGATATTTCTCCTTTTGGGGGGGAGGGAGAAATTTGCACTGAACCTGTCTGCCAGTATGTTGGCAATGTCTGTGGGTTCAGTGATTTTTTTATCATTTTGGACTAATTCTGAGCATATCTGGGAGTTTCCACCCAGGTTTCTAACATAGCTAAAGAAGGCTTTATGATTGTCTTTTGTGTCATTAGTGATTTTTCTCTCAAAGTTGGCCTTGGATGATTTTATGAGTGATCGTAGTTTTTTGCTAGTACTGATCAGAGATGCCTTCCCATTTAGGGATTTTGCTCTGTCATGTAGTAGCTTTCTCCTCTTGTTGTAGAGTTTGTTTATGGCTGGAGTCCACCAGACCGGGCGCCTGCCTTTGGTGGAAAGGTTCTTGATTTTATTAGGGATTGCTTGATCCATACATTCCTGGAGGTGCTCGTAGAAGGCATTTGTAAGGGTTTCAGCAGCGTGGGTTGTGGTTGCCACTGGCTCGGGGCCTTGAAGGATACCACTCCAGTCTTAAGAAGTGTGAAGTTTGCTTTTGAGAAGTTCTTCACTGTGGTCTTTTGCTGGGGTGGGGTGGGATGTGGATCTCCAGTGAGATTAATTTATGGTCTGATCTCACCAATGAGGGATATACTTCGGTGTGGAGCATTTGTCCCCATGTTTGTGATGATCAGGTCTAGTATATTTTCTCCTCTTGTGGGAATGGTGACTAGTTGTTCCATAGCATTTGAGTTTATGAACTCAAGGAACCTTTGGGCTAGGGTGTTGGGGCTTGAGTAATGTTCCCAGTCTATGTTTGGGTAGTTGAAGTCACCCAATATGATGGTGTTTGGAGAGACATTCATACTCTCCAGTGTCTTCAGGAAGGCTGTGTGGGTTTCCTGGGTTTGAGAAGGTGGTCTGTAGCATGTTACAAACTGTAGGGCAGTTTTACCTATGGTTAATTGCACCTGGATGGTCTCCGATGCTTCGTGCATTGCCACTAACGTGGAGGTGTGGGTATCCTTTATGAATATGGATACCCCCCCTCCTTTTGTGGTTCAGTCCGGATTTTGGGGCCGGAATGCATGATATGAGGTATAACCTGATAGTGCTGGGGTGCTCTCAGGAGCCTTGAACCAGGTTTCAGTCACAGCACAGACATCTTATTGGAGTTCATTCTTTTACTGACTGGGTTAACAACTCTACCAAGTTAAGTTTTGGTTTTACTAATCCCCAGGAACAACCGGCTTGTAATGTTAATCTACCTCAGTCAGATTTATGTTTGCTTGCTGACAAATTGAAATCTTTTGATGTGAAACTTTTAAAATTGAAGAAGCTCCAACTTGAGGTGGTATATTTTAGACAATATTTATCCGAAAGGATAGTACCTAAGGGCCTTAGGTGCTATCAATATCCAAATGGCTTAATCCCAGATTCTCCTTTCCACACAGAATTACTTTCTTTTTTTGACCAGCAAGGCTTTCAGCTTATGGAGTTAATGATAAAACACTACTCATTGCAGATTGAGAATTTAGTGAAGGAAGTTGAAGACTTGGACAAAACTATTAAACTGCATCCTGATTTTGTTAGATATAGGGACAGGTTATTACAGCCTCTATGTAAGTGAAATTAAGCCCAAAGTTATTAATAAGTAATAAAACTCAATATTTTTGCCCCAACTCAATTTTTATGCAAATCTTATTATTTACTGTGCCTGTATGATCAAAAGCATTTCTATATATTAATATGAAAAAAATAAAGAGAAAAAATAAAGAAAAGAAAAAGAGAGTAGAAAATAAGAGTGTAAAGCAGAAATAGAAAAAATGTAAGAGAAAGCTCTAAAAAGTATTTACAATGAAATATTACTTACTGTTTATATTAATAAAGATAAAGATAAAACATATTATTTACTATTATTTAGTTCTAATTATTATTAATTAAAGCATAACAGATTATTTGCAAACAAGCATAAGCAGTATAATCAAGAAAGTATAATTAGCAATAGCATTTGAAGAACATATAAACTTTTTTACAAGGAATAAATATGTTATTATTCCATTTATCATATTTTCATTACACTTCTCTCCCTGCCCTCCCCACCCCTTACACTACATAATCTAAATAGAATGTCATTGTTTAAAGGTAAGAAAAGAAGAAGAGGGGAAAAAAAAAAGGAAAAAAGGTAGCAAATTACTAAGCTTACATCTCTTTTTCAGAAAGAGAAACAAATTGAATAATTTGCTTGTTATTAGTTCCTCAGATATTTTGACTGATTATGAACAAAACATTTCTTTGTACACAGAAAATAACTTTTGATTAAATCTTTTCAGAATATTTGTGGCTTTCTGGAAATGCAGGAACTATATTTAAAAGATTAATAATGAAGAAAAATGATGAGAGAAAAAAAAGGAAAAAAAACATAGAACAAATCATTTGTTTTTAGTCTCTTCTTCTTCTCTGAAGTCTTTCATGAAGTTTCAGTTGTAATCTCTTTAATGAAGGACTAGCCCATTCCATTTCCTCCTATTTTATCCAAAATCTTATTTTTTTGATAAACAGTAATGCAGAATCTAAGTCATCAAAAACTTTAGGACCATCAGGAAGGAAGATTTTTAGCTTGGCAGGAAACAGAAGGTATGTTTTAAACTGTGTTTTTAAGCTCCCCTTATTAGTGGCAGAAAAACCTTTCTTTTAGCTATTACCAAGGAAGAATAGTCATTGTCAAAGCACACTTGTCTCATTAATCTTTACAGGAGTTTTAGCCCTACCAGATTTAAGAACCATCTCTTTATCAAAAGATGATAGAAATCTGACTATTACTGATCTAGGATAGTTTCTTGTTAGAGTTAGTATTAGCTATAGATCTATGTGCTCTTTCGATACCAAAAGAGAATGCTTCTGGTAAGTCTAAAGTTTTAGGGAGCCATGTTGTTAAAAAATAAGTAATATTGTTACCTTCAATATTTTCAAAAATCCTAATGTTATTGCGCCTAGATCTATTTTCCAGGTCATCAAGCTTTTTTGTAGATGTGTATTTTGTTTCAGCAGAAACTCAATGTTGATTTCCTCTTCTTGGATTCTATTTTCCATGTCATTCACAGCCTCTTCTATGCCTGTCATCTGGATCTTCTGTTGTTGCAGTCTTCATATGTAACAAGTCTATTTGTTTTGTAGTCCCTTTCTATGAAGGTATCAATTTTAGTATCCAGTTTATCCATCTTAGCAGTAAGTTGCTGGATTGTAGTTATCAGAGACTGAAGTTCTTTCCTGATGCTGGAGTCTTGAGAATTTGTCTTACTGGAACTCATTTCAAACTGATAAACTGACAGGAAAATTTCCAAAGTGATTTCTGACAGGAATATTGTTAAAATTTCCTTTCTTTTTTTAGATATAGTTCAAGAACTATATAAAACAAACATATTTAGAAAGAAAATTACTTCATAAATTAATTTTTTAAGTAATTAATTCCTGTCAGTGCAGTGAAATTGGTGGAGCTGAAGAAATCTGCTGCTATCCTGTGTTCATCCTTCGTTTTCTGATACTCTTGAGTGCACCTTTACTCATTCAAACTAAGTGCTTTCTTAGTTAGATACCACACTTCAACAGATCCCCAGAGCCTTAATCTTTATTTTTATTTTTAACATTTTCCCTGTATTTCCACCTTGGCAATTATAGCTATGGTTTTCAGCCTACTTAGGTGTCCACATGTAGATTTATACACATGTTCATTCATATTATAATATGTTTGTATTAATATTTATTCTGATGGATGTATAGTGGTAGATCTTTTTGTTAATTAGTCATTTTGTTAATGAGTTAGTTTCTTAATTAATAAAGCTTGAATTAGTGGGTTACCCTATATAAAGTGTCAATAAGCTGTTCTTACATTATATATTTTAATTTGTCTCTAGCTTTTTAGTTTCAGTTCTAAGGCAGCACAGTCTCAGTTTACACTATAGTGTTAAGGGGCAAGGGGGACTTGGTTAAAGGAATGAATTTAATGCTTTTATTGCTCTTAACAGAACCACCCTCTGTAACTACTCCCTTGCTCCGAACCTGATTATATATAAATAATAAATGTTTTTGATGCTTTTCATTATACTCAGCTAGGATCACTTGTTTGTGTGTTTCAGTAAAGGTTATTCCATTTATATCTCAACTGTGGACTACCTTTATGTTCTATTTTATTATTTTGTAGTACATATTTTATGGTTCAATTTTTTATTAGTGAACTAGGTGCATAACATAATTCACGGAGTAAACTTTACACCCTCCACACTGAGATGTTTCTTCTTGGTTTGCTTTTGACCCAGTATAGGTTGCATACTGGGTTTTCTGAGACTTCAAGGGATACCACAGATTTTTCTTTTTGTGTTACCACACTCACTTGCACCACTTCTGTATCCTGTTGATGCCATCCATCATGGGTGTTGAGTACAGTGCAGGAGTACATTACAAGGCATTTTGCCTTCCTTCAGTACACTTACCTTAAAAAAACAGTCATATTCTGTGAAGTCCCATTATTATAGCTGCTCTTCTTAGGGCATTCCTTCAGAAAATGGCGCCAATTATTTGCAGCATGATAGTGCAGGCCTCCTAACATTTAGATTATGCTGGGTAAAACATTTATAGTGCCTGTCTTTGAACCAGTGTTGCAATGCAATGCACTATACACAGTGCCAAAGCTATCATGCTGGCCCTGAAGAGAGGGACATATGCACATTTTGCTTGTGCATGAAGCCTGCATTATTTGCAGTACTGTAGTTCTGCACAACAGAGGCTTTTGGTAGCACCCTGCTACTGCATTATGATGCTTACCATGTGAAATCTAAACAAATGGAGCCACCATTTTGTTCCTTCAGTGAACATATGTGAGTGGACATGACTGACTCAGGGTGCTGGAAACAGCAAGGCTCCAGTTTAGTGTCTGTGAAAGAGCAAGATTTTATAGTTCTACCTCCACAGGGACTTTGAGGATCATATGCTGATCATTATGATGACCAATTGTACAAAATGTATGCCTGGTATGAGCTTGTCAGGATAGTTAGTGATGCCACTGACCCCACACATTCTGGTGAGCAATGCAGGCATCATTACAGTGACCTGCAGTGGCACCTCCCTGACTTTCTTTGAAAATGGGAGGTATAGATTTGGGAGAGAAACCCAGAGTTTTACCGTAAGCCTTAGCTGTAGTTTTTTTTCTCTACTCTGTTAATAGGTCCACCAGTGTACTGAGGTGTTCCTACTTTATTTTACGGCAGCAAGGAGCAACATGCAAACATGAAGGAATATTGCCTGAGACAGCAGTGCCTGTTCTAGCAATGGGGTGTATGTGACATTTGACCTACTACCACACTATGTAAGTGCAATTTTGTGTGTAACGTGTTTAATAATGTGTTGTCTTTTTTCTCTTCCTTCTGCAGGTCCAGTTGTCATTCTGGAAGATGGGTTGCAGTAGTCAGCTCAGCCTGCAAAGGCTGTTCTCTCTGGTGTTGGGCGGCTAGTGATCTCCAAGTCTCACTGGAGAGACAGAGGTCACTCTACTAAAGATGTCTTTAAGGACTCATTGGTACTCTCTGTGGTAATTTTTCAAGAAGGGGCTGGAAGCTTCTCTTCTGACAGTGACACAGAGACATTTACTGTGATTTCACAGTGGCACAGGCAGGTATTCATGTCATATAAGGTGTGCTGGCAGCTAAATGCCTACCTCATTACCATGAAGTTCCTCCTGTCCCTGCTGTTCAAATCATGTGACCTACAGGCCCCAACCAATAGGCCACCAGAAGTGCAACCTGCCCATGATTTCAGCCATGGAGGTATGTGATGTCTGAGTCATTTGACCTTTGGGCTGGACTTGTATCCACTATGTTTCTACATATTCTGACCTATAACCCATTCACGTGTTCCCATGCCTTGTGTGTAATTCCCCATACCTTGTTTATTGTCTAATACTTCTCATCTCCAGGTATCTGCTCTCTGTATGTTTGTGTCTATACACTGTTTTCCCTCCTTTTGTGTGAATGCCATCCCTCACTGTCTTTGCCTACTTCTTTGTTTGGTTGTTTGCCCTTCTTACCTCCTCTCTCCCTCTACCCCTTCCACAATCATTCCTCAGTATCTTCTCCAACTAGCATCCATCTTCTTATATCACATATGGGAGCCTTTCCCACAAAACTGTGTCCTTTTTATTTCCACTTGTCATTTCTTATGGTTACCCTTGTGAACATTCCTCTGTTTGCAATTTCCCATTTTCTAACTTTCTTATTTCCCTTGGTATTCCCCTTTTTCATAATGGACTAGGTTGGTACCTTGCTTTGCTGACTTTCTTGGGCTGTCAGTGGTGTATTAGTTGGGCACACATGCCTGCCTTTTTTGTCACATTCAGCACTTGGATCATGCAAATGTTGCTAGTAGGACACCTATACAGAGCCTGCTTAATTCTACTTTTTACTGAATGGTTTGTCTGTGTGACCTTTTTATACTTTCGCTTTAAATCTACTTCTCAATATAATACAGCTTCACTACTTTACTATGCAGTCCTTTTCTTGGACAACGAGCTTGTTACATATATAAAAATTAATGGGTTATTTGTTGTTTAATGCTGCACTGCTAAATAGTGCTTGTCTAGGAACCCCAACCATAGTGATGGCACAAGGGAAACATGATAAATAGCAAAAATGGGGATAAATGCACCAAAATTCTGTTTCCGAGAATAAATGAGGAAGATGGATGAGGTAAAAACTGTAGAACAAACAAATAAACTGGGCAGAAGAAACAAACAATCCAAAACAGAACAGGAGCCCAACAGTACCCAGCAGAAAAAGTTGTTAATCCCAAAAAACACTTTCTTTTAACGTAAAGTCAATTTAATAAAAAATGTTCTCATGTTTTCGTCACTTTAAGTAAAGTAACTTCTTCAGACACACAGACAAACAGCAGTTACACAGTTTCTACAGCATTTAAACCATGTAGCATGAAGTCATGTGACTAATAGCAGCAATGAATTAAAGGTGCAAAGCACAATAATTCAAACACTATTAAAGAAAAACTTAAAACTTACATACCACCTCAAATAAAAAGTGTGTATGCAATCAGTATACAATATACAAGGATTATATTAATATCGTTAGTAAAAAGTTAAAAATACACTGTCGTGTAAGATTTCTTAATTTAAGCAAACATGAAATATTACAATTCTCATTCAAGCCAGGCAAGCAGAAAGCATTAAGTGCTAACTGCCATTCTAGTTCTCGTACCTCTAATAGTACTGAATATGGGCCACCTCTAATGTCAGGAAGTACCTGGTCGATAGCATGGAACGTGAAACTATGTCCACCATTTAATGAAACATGTTTTGCTAAAGCATTTTCTGTTTTATTTTTGCTGATCGCATAAGAGTGTTCATAAATTCTCTCACAAAGCTTCCTGTCCATTTTCCCTATATAGAAAGCCGGACATAAGGTACAGGAAGCTAAGTAAACAACACTCTTGGACTCACAATTCAACTTATGGTTGATGTAAAATTTACATGTATTCAATATTCTAAAGGAATTACCTGTTTTTATATATTTACACATCCTGCATGCTCCACACCTAAAAGTTCCAGTAAGTCTAGAAGTAGTTTTTTTTCTAGTTTTTTCTAGTGCACACCCTTACAGGCAAAAATGTTCAATAGTGAAAGGTCAACTCATTAGAGCCGCAAGGATGTGTACTAATGAAGGTAACTTTTATTCTGAATGTCAACTCTTAAGAGACATGTTTTGCAATAGAGGTTACCTGGTTAGTTTAATTAATGACTTAACTGAAGAAATCGCAAACAAATGGAGTAGAGGTATAGTTCAACCACTCTTGACCTCACCTTCCATTGTCATTGATGTTAACCTGGTAGAGTCATCTCCTAGCCATGTTGCCATTCGAACTACACAGTCACCAAACAGTGACTTGGTTACCTTTATAAAACCTTCAATGACTCAGCAAACTAGGGAGACCTCTTTATGCAATACTTTTATAACCACCTTTAATAAAGACAGTGACCAACTTAAATTAATTCTCCACAAAAATTGGAGTTTCTTTTATAAGGACTCTTCCCTAGTTGACAGAATTGGTCAGTCATCCAGTATTGTTTGTAGAAGAGGTACTAATTTAAAAAGTTAATTTTGAAATTAAAAGCACTAAACCTACTTCTAGACTTACTGGAACTTTTAGGTGTGGAGCATGCAGGATGTGTAAATATATAAAAACAGGTAATTCCTTTAGAATATTGAATACATGTAAATTTTACATCAACCATAAGTTGAATTGTGAGTCCCAGAGTGTTGTTTACTTAGCTTAATGTACCTTATGTCCAGCTTTCTATATAGGGAAAATGGACAGGAAGCTTTGTGAGAGAATTTATGAACACTCTTATGCGAT
This sequence comes from Protopterus annectens, assembly GCF_019279795.1. NCBI lineage: Eukaryota > Metazoa > Chordata > Ceratodontiformes > Protopteridae > Protopterus > Protopterus annectens. Next base: position 243,738,915 of record NC_056741.1, on the reverse strand, counting down.
CAGCAAAAATAAAACAGAAAATGCTTTAGCAAAACATGTTTCATTAACTGGTGGACATAGTTTCACGTTCCATGCTATCGACCAGGTACTTCCTGACATTAGAGGTGGCCCATATTCAGTACTATTACAGGTACAAGAACTAGAATGGCAGTTAGCACTTAATGCTTTCTGCTTGCCTGGCTTGAATGAGAATTGTAATAATTCATGTTTTCTTAAATTAAAAAATCTTACACGATAGCGTATTTTTAACTTTTTACTAATGATATTAATGTAATCCTTGTATATTGTATACTGATTGCATACACACTTTTTATTTGAGGTGGTATGTAAGTTTTAAGTTTTTCTTTAATAGTGTTTGAATTATTGTGCTTTGCACCTTTAATTCATTGCTGCTATTAGTCACATGACTTCATGCTACATGGTTTAAATGCTGTAGAAACTGTGTAACTGCTGTTTGTCTGTGTGTCTGAAGAAGTTACTTTACTTAAAGTGACGAAAACGTGAGAAAAAGTTTTATTAAATTGACTTTATGTTAAAAGAAAGTGTTTTTTGGGATTAACATCTTTTTCTGCTGGCTACTGTTGGGCTCTTGTTCTATTTTGGATTGTTTGTTTCTTCCACCCAGTTTATTTGTTTGTTCTACTGTTTTTATGGCATCTGGATCACCTACTAGCCCAGCCACCCGAATTTGTTCGGACAAACACAACCTTTGCAAACTTTGCAACCAGTGGATTTAACTAACATTCTTAATTCACTGTCACAACGTATTGATTATGTAACCCAGTGACTTGACTCTGTAGACAAGCAGCGAAGCGGCGAACCTAACACCATTACATCTGTTAACAGACATAACCAGGGGAACTTGAACTCCCAGAATTATTCCAATAACACTGACCCTCAGTTTCAGTCTTCAGATGGTTCAATACCATCGGGTCAACAAGCGACTGTTCCAGCACATTAGGTGGGTGTATCTATTCACAACTTGGCACCACCGACTGTGGATGACAGTGCTTCTAACGAATTTGTTAACATGAATGAGCTTATTGGAGTTCATTCTTTTACTGAATGGGTTAACAACTCTACCAAGTTAAGTTTTGGTTTTACTAATCCCCAGGAACAACCGGCTTGTAATGTTAACCTACCTCAGTCAAATTTATGTTCGCTTGCTGACAAATTGAAATCTTTTGATGTGAAACTTTTAAAATTGAAGAAGCTCCAACTTGAGGTGGTATATTTTAGACAATATTTATCCGAAAGGATAGTACCTAATGGCCTTAGGTGCTATCAATATCCAAATGGCTTAATCCCAGATTCTCCTTTCCACACAGAATTACTTTCTTTTTTTGACCAGCAAGGCTTTCAGCTTATGGAGTTAATGATAAAACACTACTCATTGCAGATTGAGAATTTAGTGAAGGAAGTTGAAGACTTGGACAAAACTATTAAACTGCATCCTGATTTTGGTAGATATAGGTTTGACTACAACAGAGTCTTTACCAGTATTGAGCAATTGTTGGACAGACTTAAAAACAACAAGATTAAAAAAATGAATTGTGACCGTATGGCATACACTAATGGCTCTGCTTATCCTATACCGCAAATTGCACAGGTTTGGCACAATTCCAACACAGTGCCGCCCCTGACAGAAGTCAATTCAACTAATAATAATTCTGTTGACAGTCTATTACCACTTGAATCTGAGGTTAATAACACTGATTTCGTTGACACAGTTAGGCGAAGTGAAAGAATTCGGGCTAACAATTCACATGAGGGGCAAGCAAATAACAATCAACTTGCTCGAAATTTTCACCAGGACAAGAACAACATGCCCACTACTGGGGCACGTCACCCTCAGTATCAGAGGAACAAAAGGCGGAACAACCATCGGAAGAGATAGTTCCTAATGACTCTGTTGCAGTAAATAACCTTGTTGTTCTCACTAATTCTAAAGGGGACTTTAACATTTACAACTTTGCATCTGTTGTTATAGAAGCGAATTTGGTTGAACTGCTAGCGAAGGGTAACACGTATGTTTTAAGTAATAACATTAATGTAGTAAAAACTTTGTTAGACTTAAAGTGTTACGTAAGGAAATTAAATCTTTCCTTTTTATTAGGCAATGTTCAACAACCTGCACATGTACTTAGGGCTGCTAGTACGTTCAACCTTCCTCTTCATCCCCTTTTAGCTCTTTATGAAAGCATGTGTGAGTTAGACATTAGACACATACCTTTCATTAGAGCTAGTAATACCTTTTATAAACAGAGCAACATCACTACGGAACAGTTAAGAGCACTAAAACTACTTAGATCAGCTCATGTCCGTTTAGTTAAACCAGATAAAGGTGGTGGACTTGTTATCTTTGACATCACTGATTATAATAAAAAAATGGAGTTAGCCTTGAATTGTCCAGCCTATGCTAAGGCATCTCTTAACGAACTAAATATTGCTCAATCAAGGATTAGAGTGTACTGCAGAGATCTGTTTATAGAAACTTACCTGGATACATTTAATTACATTAATATTCTCTACCCAAAAACACCTGTCATGTTCAGAATACCAAAGATTCATAAGAACCAACATGACCCTCCTATGCGTCCACTTATTGATGGTCGAGGTTCCTTGACATATCCATGTGCAAAACTCATTGACTTAATATTACAAAGATATCTTAAACTCGAGTCACGAGTATGCAAAGATTCATGGACTTTGTTGAAAAGTTTGAACATTTTAGAAGTTAACCAAGAAGACAACTTTCTTACCATTGATGCAGTCGACTTATACACTTCTATTCCACACTTAGAAGCAGTTGAGTGGGTAGAAGTTTATATGAAAAATAAAAAAGTTCCACAAAGGGATATTGACCTGGCAACTGAGTTCATTGATATTATACTTTCCAACAACTTTTTTATTTTTAACAACAAGATCTAATTACAAAAACATGGAGTTGCTATGGGCTCCCCTTGTGGAGCGAGCGTGGCGAACATGTTTATGGCTCAATAGGAAGAATATTTTGTATTCAATAACTCCAAAATTTACACTTCCTTCACTTTTTATACCAGATTTTTAGACGACATCTTTGTGATTTTTAAAGGAAATGAATCACAAGCTAAACAAATGATAGATTACTTTAACTGTACCACACCATTTTTTAAATTTCCTTATGCTTTTCACACTACTAGTATTGACTATTTGGACGTGAATATAAAAAAGATATAGTAAATGGGAGATATGTTTCCAAAATTTATAGAAAACCTACATATTGCAACTCCTATTTACATTTTTCTAGTGCACACCCTTACAGGGAAAAACGTTCAATAGTGAAAGGTCAACTCATTAGAGCCGCAAGGATGTGTACTAATGAAGATTACTTTAATTCTGAATGTCAACTATTAAGAGACATGCTTTGCAATAGAGGCTACCTGGTTATTTTAATTAATGACTTAACTGAAGAAATTGTAAACAAATGGAGTATAGGTATAGTTCAACCACTCTTGACCTCACCTTCCATTGTCATTGATGTTAACCTGGTAGAGTCATCTCCTAGCCAGGTTGCCATTCGAACTACACAGTCACCAAACAGTGACTTGGTTACTTTTATAAAACCTTCAATGACTCAGCAAACTAGGGAGACCTCCTTATGTAATACTTTTATAACCACCTTTAGTAAAGACAGTGACCAACTTAGATTAATTCTCCACAAAAACTGGAGTTTCTTTTATAAGGACTCTTCCCTAGTTGACAGAATTGGTCAGTCACCCAGTATTGTTTATAGAAGAGGTACAAATTTAAAAAGTTTTTTTGAAATTAAAAGCACTAAACCTACTGCTAGACTTACTGGAACCTTTATGTGTGGAGCATGTAGGATGTGTAAATACATAAAAACAGGTAATTCCTTTAGAATATTGAATACATGTAAATTTTACATCAACCATAAATTGAATTGTGAGTCCAAGAGTGTTGTTTACTTAGCTTCCTGTGCCTTATGCCCGGCTTTCTATATAGGGAAAACTGACAGGAAGCTTTGTGAGAGAATTTATGAACACTCTTATGCGATTAGCAAAAATAAAACAGAAAATGCTTTAGCAAAACATGTTTCATTAAATGGTGGACATAGTTTCACGTTCCATGCTATCGACCAGGTACTTCCTGACATTAGAGGTGGCCCATATTCAGTACTATTAGAGGTACGAGAACTAGAATGGCAGTTAGCACTTAATGCTTTCTGCTTGCCTGGCTTGAATGAGAATTGTAATATTTCATGTTTGCTTAAATTAAGAAATCTTACACGATAGTGTATTTTTAACTTTTTACTAACGATATTAATATAATCCTTGTATATTGTATACTGATTGCATACACACTTTTTATTTGAGGTGGTATGTAAGTTTTAAGTTTTTCTTTAATAGTGTTTGAATTATTGTGCTTTTCATTGCAATGCTTCATTGCTGCTCATCACTACACATCACTGCGCTTGCAAAGAATGCTGCTAACTGCTGCTTGTAACTGCTGTGTGTGATCTTGAAGAAAGAAGTTTACTTACTTAAAAGTGACAAAAAAAAAAAAAATTTTTATTAAATTGACTTTACGTTAAAAGAAAGTGTTTTTTGGGATTAACATCTTTTTCTGCTGGCTACTGTTGGGCTCCTGTTCTGTTTAAGATGGATGAGGTGTTAGCAACTGAACTATATGTGGGGAAGGCAGAAGCAGTGTCAATAATGGAGAAAGGATGTTAGGTGAAGCTGGATGCTGTCTCTGTTAAGTAAATTAAAAACAATGACAGAGGTCAGTTGTTCAAGGTATTTATACTTGCTATGTTACTGTCTTAAAACAGTACATTATATGCAGATGTTCTCTGGCTGGGCTGATAAAAAATGTAATAAATACTTTGATAGAAAATAATAAATAAAATGGGGCTTTGTGCCTGCTGTTCTATAAGCAAAACTTATCCCTGAAACAAGTTGCTAGGTACTTACTGTTCAGCAAGTAATACATATCTCTGTAGGAAGTTACTCTGCATTTGTTGCTCACCGCAGTTACTTGGTGCATGCTGTTTACCATGCACTACTTATCTCTATGCAGTTATTTTGTGTTTGCCCTTTAGCATGCAGTACTTATTTCTGTATGAAGTCACTTGGTGCATGGTGTTCACCATGCATTACTTATCTCTGTATGGTTACTTGGTGCATGGTGTTCACCAAGCAATACTTATCTCTGATGAAGTTACTTTGTCCCTGCTGTTCACCATGTAGTACTTATCTCTATATGAAGTTATTTTGTGTTTGCCCTTCAGCATGCAGTACTGATTTTTGTATGCAGTTACTTGGTGCCTGCTGTTCACCATGCAGTACTTATCTATGTATGCAGTTATTCTGCGTCTGCTCTTCAGCATGCAATATTTAATTCTGTATGAATTTACTTGGTGCTTGCTGTTTACCACACAGTACTTACCTCTGTGTGAAGCTACTTTGTGTATACTGTACTTCGGGTCACTTACCAATGTATGAAGTTACTTTACATCTGCTTTTCATCATGTCATGTTATTATTTAACTTAATTTAAACAGAGTTTTAGTCCATATTTGTCCAGCTTTCCAGTGTGTCTGGATGACAGTACAGTATGTTACTCGCTGAATAATGAGTGCAGCAGCATGGACAAATGTAAACCAATTATGTCATAGCACAACTTTTTCACATTTTACTTTAGGAAGGGGATTATCATGGCAGTGATCCCTGAGTTAGGATCCCCTTCAACAGTTCTCCAATAGTGAACTTTATATCTTAAATAGTATTATTATACAGACATGCTCCCAAGGAATGTGCATTTTCTGAGGAAGGGGGATGTTATATTTCTTGAGGATAGGGAAGCTATCTTGTAATTGGTGGTGTTGCAGCGGCCTTAGGTCAACTGGTGCCCTAGGCAAAAGGGCTCCATGGCACCTCCCCACCACTCTACCTGGTACCCCCATCCTGATCTAACTACATCAAATAAATACTAGAATAGTGCCCCTGCTAGACCGGCGCCCTAGGCAGCCGCCTAGTTGGCCTATGCCTAAGGCCAGCTGGTGTAGAAGTCTGTGTATAATTTGAAAAGTCCTGGTGATGTCACTGATTACAACTTTACAACAAACAAAGGATTTTTTCATACAAGTAATTAGGACTAAAAGTCACAGAAAGCAGAAACAATTAATACAAGTCAGGTAACCCTTAAAGGTTGTGCATTACTGCATTTCAAAACTCATCTCTTACTACTTAAACATTATGAGAAGCAGCAAGAAAAGAAAATGATTTCTTACCTTTAATTAGGACTAAAAGTTTGAGAAAACAGAAAAGTGAACACATAGGTCTGTAATGGAACATTATGTCTCCCATATTCAAGATGGAAACATCATATATAAAATATCTAAACAATGCAAACTCATTAGCTTTACTAATATATCAACAAAACCATGAAAAATCATGGGACTGTGCAAGGGCTAAGGCTAGGTGGAAAGAATGGAAATATATATTTTAAAGTGCTCTCAGTTTCATATGGTGTTTTGTTTATGGGTGGTGGAAAAGATGTAAAAAAATGAAATTAATGCAGACTTAATCTATGTGTAATGCTATCACATGTGCCCAAAGCAACAGTAACCAAGTACTAAAAACCTCAGGTTATATATTAGGTATTAGAAGTGATATTCTGAAATTGTTAAGATGAGTGCTAACAGGAGATTGTTTACAAAGGAAAATGTGAAGATTAGAAATGCAAAATTGGCAGAGGGGCATTTAATGTTAGGGGCAACATGCCTACTTTGCATCTCTTGGCCTAGTCCTTCCATGGCTTGCCCCACCATATACCCTCTTTGAGCAATGGGAACCTGTCCAAAACAAAACAATTAAATAAAATGAATTAACTTTGCTCAAACTGTACACATAAAAATGTAGATACTGATAATTCATACATCATACATCAAACCTCCACGTATTATACCTATATATAATATATATCTATATATCTATGTGTTTAGCTATGCACACATGTAAATATGTATATATATATATATATATATATATATATATATATATACATATATATATATATATATATATAAATATGTATATATATATATATATATATATATATATATATATATACATATATATAGGTCTACTGCTTTTAGTCGAATTACATTTGGTCGAAAATTATTTCAGGCAGCCCACTTCACTGAAAGCTCATTTTATTGAAAGCTCATTTGGTCGAATTCCATTTGGTCAAAAATGGAATATAGCCCCTGCCCCACTATAGTGCAACCCTGGAGTGAGAATATAAAGTTAGGGGGGTGTTGCAACTAATTTTTACTGATGTTATATGTTTCAATGTATTTTTAATGGCTACACAACTATATAATAGTGAATACACTGCAATTATGTGGGGGGCTTTTAGTCTAATTGTTTTAGGTATGGTAGTTGATTGTATCAATTAGAAAAGGTATTTAAGTTGAGCAGTGCTGGTATTGTATTATCTGATGAAGTCTCTTTGACAAGACAAAAGCGCTTAGCTTTCTATTGTGTTTTATTCTATTTAATTTTATTAAACTTTTGGTTTACTATGGCAGATACTGGTTATTATTTCTGGTTTTATTAGTTCTGAAGGGATAAGGGAAGAACGTAAAGAATAATAGGGATACTTCAGTAAGGCTTACATGAAGCTAATCTCCATGTAAGCATAGTGCCACGGCTCAAACACGGAGTTTGGTGCCTGTGCGATCCAGTAAACAAGGCTGGGGGTGTTCACAAGCCTCCCAGCACTATTCTGGCATGGACATGATGGAATAATGCAAGTCACCTCATTTGCTAGTGAAAACCATGCAAATGAGGTGATTTTGTGATCCAGGAAGCAGACAAGCATCCATGTTGGAACCGTGTCTGCAGCATGTGCATGTGGTTAGTAACTGTGTACATTTATGCAAAAATAAAAATGGGGGCATGAGTAAAGTAAAGCATTTATTATGTTCATTAGGCATGTCAATGGCCAAAACTATGGACACTGGCATGACAAAGTGTTGCAAAATTGCAAAAATCAAAAGTTTTTTTTTGGCAGATTTTAGCCATTTAACCGTAGCGCAAACACAATTGTGTAGAAAATAAAAAAATTGTAAAAAGGCAATTAAATGTATAACAGTAATTTTGCCATTATAGTGGGCAGCATGCAGACTCATAACAATGACAGGTAACTGTGGTTGCAGGCTCTGATGTAATGATGTAACTTGGGTATAAGCCAGTAGGGGTATGTAAATGAGCTAAATTTATTGAATAGGAAAATGGGAAACCCTGTCTGCAGGTACCTAACTGTGTAGGAGCTATAATGTGGTGGTGTAAGCAGAAGACATATACAGCTGATATGTGGCATACATGACATGAAAAGTGTGTGTATCATGCTTGGTGTAAGCACATTGGAGCTCTGCAGCTTCTATTTGCACTCAGGTAAGCACAGGTAAGCAAGTGTGTGTGTCTGAGGCTGCTTAGCTGTGCTTAGCTAGTTCAAGAAATGATGAGCATGTTCATGTCCATGGGAGGGCCTTTTCTGCACAGCAATGTTTACTCTAGCTGAAATAGTTTGCATGGTGCACAGTGGGGTTTAAACACAGCGGAAATATATAAAAAGGAAATAGCAGAATAAAGGAAATGAACTACAAATCACTAATACAGACTCTGCCACTCACAGTGACCCATTCAAACCCCTCAATAATATAGCTGACAGGTGGACTGTATCATAGTCAGCCAATCACACAGGCAGCATCTGCAGCACAACAGTATAAACTATGCAAGCACCTTTCTGTCTGTTTTTTCCCACAAACTCTGCACCATTGGTGTACACACTTGGGAATTTTAACTGACAAAATGATAGGGGCTGCTGCTACTTTGCTATGTCTCTATGTGTTACAGACTGAGGGCAGTGATTAGGATAATGCTGACAACTGACCCAGACCAAGGAGGAAAAGAGTGTTCAGACCCAGGGTAACCTTCCAGGGGCTACATGATCTGGAGATACTAGAGCACTACAGGGTGAACAGAGACATACATCAGCAACTCACTGAGCTCTGCTGGCATCACCTCGGAACCAGAGACAACAGAGGGGAAGCCATCCCAGTTGAAACAAAGATATGTGTAGCCTTAAGAATACTAGCTACAGGTATTTTCCAAAGACCGACTGGGGACATCATGGGGTCTCACAGGTATTTGCATCCAGGGTACTCCACCAGTTCCTGGATGCAATGCTACCACATGCTGGTGAGCACATTTATTTCCCCAGCACCCCTGAGGAGAGGACCAGCAATATGCATCTCTTCCACCATGTAGCAGATTACTCAGATGTACTGAGTGCCATAGACAGCACTCACACCTACATCAAAGCACCACCCTGTGAAGATGGTAGAGTGTATGCCAACCATGAGGGCTATCACTCCATCATCTTCAAGGTCATGTGTAATGCCCAGGGTATTATAATGAATGTGTGTGCTGGCACCCCTGGCAGCTATCCCAACTGCCACAGCTGGCATGCCTCACAGCTGTACCAGGCATTTGGCAGGGGGGAGATCCCATACGGCCATCTCATGGAGGATGCTGGCTATGCACTGAAACCGTGGATGATGACACCCATCAGAAATGCACACACACCCACTGAAGAACACCATAAAGAGGCACACACACAAACTAGGAACATTATAGAGCATGTGTATGGGATGCTCAAGTCACTGTCTCACTGCCTTGACATATCTGGTGGAGCCTTGCAGTACTCTCCAGCCACATGTGCACACATGTTCATAGTTTGTGCCATGCTTCACAATATGATCCTACGGAAACAGCTGCAGCAGGAATATCACAGGGAAGGGGCACACAGCCCCCCACCATTGCCAAGGTCTCCACAGGCATAGGATGACTCAGAGGAGGAACCCCCTGAGCCTGCCACTGTAGGCAGACATAGGCGTGCCCAGTATGCCCTGGCCTTGGTAAAGAGGCAACGCATAGCACATACACTAACACCTTAGGGACCCAGGGATTGACACCTCTCTCTGACCCACACACACAGTAGAATAGATGCCACACACATCACACTACCTGTACTTTACCATGCATAGGCTGTGTAATGCGTGCATCCAACAGAGTCAGCCCTCAAGCAACATCCTCACAACTGCCGCCGGCACAAGGTAAGTCACTCTTTTTAACAATAGATAAATGGAGTAGTATGTTTTGGCAGCATATCTTAGGTATCGCTGCATGTGTGCAAGGGAATGGGGTGGCCTACTGGGATAGCAGCAGACAACTGATAGCTATGTGGGACAACAGGAAATGTCCACCCAATACTGGCTTTCCTGGAGTATGCAGTATTCCCCTAGGTGACAAAACTCACTGCCGTGTATGTGGGGACTAATAAACTGGGGGGGTCATATGTCACATGCATGGATGTCAATGTTGGGGTCCCATATTCACCCTTCAGCCTCTCCCAGCAAATCAGCCATAAAAAACTATAAAGAAATGTCTGTCAAAGGCCCACAAATAGGGACAATGATGAAATATTCCTCTTACAGACTTAGTGATATCACAGCAGGTCTTGCAGTTGCATGAAGTATCTGATGGGCAGGAAGTCTGAAACTCAAATGTTCTGTCATTATTTCCTAACTTCAGTTGGTAATTATTTGCCACTAACTTGCCAGAAAACCACAATTTTATGAAAAATGGACCAAAATGATGAGACAAACATCTCAACATTCTGCAAAAAACTGTATAGTTGAGAGGTATGAGTCACACCAGGATATGACTTTTCAGTTAAGAAGAATAACACACAAGCATGTGATCCCCAGCCAGTATATCACTGAGGTGCTGGACTGTTTACACAGTTTCATCAGCCAGTCGGCTATAGCCACACCTTTCAACTGGTCGGATTGAGCAAGTATGTCTCTAGTTTGGCTTATAATTTCAGTCTGTGCATCATACATCTTGTACTTCTAAGGTAAATCACAGTGATGATCTGAGGATTTCTGTCAGTAAGTAATGACATAATACATTTCAGTGTCAGACGTCATGTATGTCAGAAAATGTCTGCTAAAACAAATCCTCTTACACTAGCAACGTTCCACATTAATAAGAGCAATATTTACAGTATCTCTCTATGTTTGGGACATTGTACCCCAATTTTGACAGGCTATCTCTAGATTCCTTGCACTAACAGGTTGAGAGGTATAGCTGTAGCACACAAAACCCCAGACTGGAGTACAACTATCTCTGGAATGGAGTCCTACTCTTACTATAGAAGGTCATACTGGGCATGCTCCTACACTTAGAGAATTACAGCCCATGTCTAAACCCACATTGGATTATAGAGAATTACAGCCCATGTTTAAACCCACATCGGACTATATAACTGTATTGTGCATAGATGTCTTTGCATACAGACAGCTATGTACACCTTAACTGACTCTACCCACACCCATCAGACAGGATTACCCTCAGCTAGCTGTAGGTGTCCCATATGTGATATATCTGCATCTGTTGTGTGTGATACACAGACATATATATGGGCAACATATAACAATATTTCAAGCATACTCACACATAGACATGGGGAAGAGAGAGACAGACAGTGAGAGAGAGAGAGACACACACACACACACACACACACACACACACACACACAGAGTCAGTCATAGACAGGGATACCTGAAAGGCATAGCGTGATGTCCTGCTGCAGACATTTGCTTACCAGTTGTAACCAGTCGCATGTGCCAGCAAGAAGGTGAGCTCCACTGTGTAATAGTACTAAGGTAGGGGTTGTAATATCACATCACCTCCCTTTGTGTACATGTGTGTTTGTAGGGTAAAGTATTATAAAGTATTATGAGGCCTTTCCCACTCAGTACACTTCCCATTGCCATACTTTACAAGATCTGCTGATGTCATTCACCTTAGAAGTACCTTTGGGCACTTGTCAGCCTGTGATCTGTGTTGCATGTGATAACTGCGTAACACTATAGTACAAGTAACTAGATAGGTAAGGGTTCTAATCTAAGTCCTGGCAAATGTATTTGTGTGTAATTGTAGGTTAAAAATATTTGGGCCATTCCCATCCAGTACACTTCCCATTGCTTAATGTTAGCAGTCCTGCTGATGTTATTCACCCTAGAAGTACCTTTGGACAGCCCTCAGCCCTATAAGCTCCATGGCACGTGCAATAACTTTGTAACAGTGTAAAGTAAATAACTAGATAAGCAGCAGTTCTAATCTCAGTTCTGGCAAATGTGTGTGTGTGTGTGTGTGTGTGTGTGTGTGTGTGTGTGTGTGTGTGTGTGTGTGTGTGTGTGTGTGTGTGTGTGTGCATGTGTGTGTGTATGTTTGTAGATTAAAGTATTTTGAGGCATTTGCCACCCACTAGACTTCCCATTGCCATACTTTACAAGGGCTGCTGATGTTATTCACCTTAGAAGTACCTTGGGACACCCTTCAACCCTATAAGCTCAGTGGCGCATGCAATAACTTTGTAGCAGTGTAATACAAATAACTAGAAAGGCAGGGGTTCTAAACCCAATACTGGCAACTGTGTGTGTGTGTGTGTGTGTGTGTGTGTGTGTGTGTGTGTGTGTGTGTGTGTGTGTGTGTGTGTGTGTGTGTGTGTGTGTGTGTGTGCGTGTGTGTGCGTGTGTGTGTGTGTATGTATGTACATGCCAGCATACCTCTCAACCACTCACAGAAAGACATCTGATTAAAGCCATATGGGAAGCTGGGGCAAACAGCAAACATTGAGCACACCTTTCACATATTATTGTGACACACATGATAAATAGATAGCAGAACAGGTCATACATTTGAATGCACTTTCCAAAGGGTATGTGTTGTTACATGACAATATCCATTATTAATCTGCAATGTGAGTCTCTCATAATTTTCCAAAACATTAGCCAGAAAGCCACATGTTTATGACAGATGGAAAGTAATTATGTGTCAGACATCAGGACAATCTGTACACATATGCAGAGGTCAGACGTATGGCCACCATCTGCACCCATGGCTCCCAAGCTCTTAGAGCAAGAAATCTTTGCAAAGCCATAAATAATGGGGTGACAAAGGCCACATAATAGGGACACTTTTCAAATATTGCTCCTACAAATGTATAAAGGTAATAGAATTAGCATAGATAGTCTGAAAAGTATGACGCCTGCAACTCATGTCTGTCATTATTTTTTTGGCATTAACTCACAATGATTTGGCAATGATGTTCCAGAAAAACAAAGGTTTATTAGAAAATGGACCAAAATATGAGGCAAGAATCTGGACATTCTGTGGAAATCTGTACAGCTGAGAATTATGTATGTCTGGCCATTGTTAACAGACTTTCAAGACTGTGTAGCAGTGTAGTGTGTAAATGTTTGTTGGGCTGAGTAGGGATAGGGGCAAATGTGAGTGTCATAGGTCCTTTTCTGTCTGACTGTGCATGCTGATACAGTTGCTGGTGGTCTATCAGCTGTATATGTTTGTAGGGGCAGACTGAGACATGTCCCTTAAAACCTCAGGATTCCAAGTACATTGTTGATTTGGGGCAGTATATATGGGAGTAGTGTGTGACTGGCAATCAGGATATGTTTGTTAAAACAGTTGTTATACTGTAGAGGTCAGTTGGCTTACTGGTATATTGCTTTGACTGTAGTGCAAATGGTTCTGGGTAGCCAATTTCTCACCAAAGTCTGTTTGTCCCTACAGTTGCATCCTTTTAGAGCATGATATATTTGCAAATGCATCAGCAATTCCCCAGAGCTGATTTGGTGTAGTGTTGTGTTCCTCTGACTGTAGTTCAGAAGGTGCTGGGTGAAATGCTTGGCAGCTCAGTGTTTATTCCCTAACGTTACATGACTGCACTCATACCTTTCAACTATCCAGATTTTCATAGAATGTCCAGATGTTTGGATCATATCTTTGGTCTGTTCCCCATAACTGTTGTGGATTTCTGACAAATCACTCGGATGAAGTGAGGACTGAAGTCACTAAATAATGAGAAGCATCTGGGTCTCAGACTTGAAATATTTCAGAACATATATGTTAAAACAAACCGTGTTACTGTAGCAACTTTCTAAGCTTATAAAATCAATAATTAAAATATACCCCTATTTCTGTGCATTTGTCCCCCCACTTTGTCAGGCTTTGTCCAGATCTCTTGCACTAAGAGGTTGACTGTATAAATATATATATATATATATATATATATATATATATATATATATATATATATATATATATATATATATATATATATATATAAAACATTACTAATTCCACAAGTTTTTCCCTAATTTTGGATGACCATCATGCATGATATATTTACTGAAGCATTGCTAATGCTCACAGCTCATATGGAGTAGTGGTAGCTGCTGTGACTGGAGTGCACAGGGTCATGGGTATAAGACTTGCCAGGGATGTGTGTGTTTTTCCCTTGTTAAATGACTGTAATGCATATGTTTGAAAAAGTATTACAAATTGCCACAGCTCATATGGTGTTGTGGTACATTGCTCTGACTATAGTGCACAGGGTCCTGTGTTTGGGACCCTGCCAGGGCTGATTATTTTGTTGCTGGGAAGAACAGGTTTTGATTGAGACAAAGTGATTAAAGCAGTTTTAAGCAGTTGTAAGCAGGTTTGTGTGGGTTTGCGTAATGCTAAGCAATGCCAAAAGGTGCTTAGTCCTGCTTGGCTTCGGTTAATGCTGCTTATTCCTGCTTAAAACCCACGCTAATTTCATAAAAAGGAAAGAAAAAAGTGTGATAGGAAAGTGGTGAAATGGGGGCAAGCAGAGGGTAAAACATTAGGAAGAGCAGCTAGGGATGTGCAGGACAGGTGTAGGAAAGGACCATAGCTTTACATTTCTTCTGCAGCAACAGCTGTGAATGATGTGGAAAATTTGGAATTTACAGCCTCACACCCCACAGGGAGGGGTGTTGGCAACATACATTTGTAGAGTAATTTGAGGGTAGATTGATTTATGTCACTGTACATGTGGGTGAAATTTAGAGCTATGTATGAGAAATTATTTTGTTACGGGACAGATGCCCTTTTTTAATGTGACAGTGGAATGTTGGTGAAGGGCTGTAGGTATGTTTGGTGAGGTTGGTTTGTTACGATAGGTTGCATTCACAGACAGACAAGACACACAAGACAGCAGACAGGGGTGTTATATGACACATGAGGTGGTAAACACCCTTGGATGGAAAGGGTGTTTGGGAATCAGAGGTCCATGAGCCCTCAAATGGATACAGTGGGACTGAGATCCCCACCCATGGGCAGTCACCACTGCACCTTCATGGCCCCGAAGGTGGCTGTGCTAGAGGCTGGACAGCAAGAGCAGGCTGCCCCTTGAGGTGCATCAGTCTGCCCTCAATCTGGCTCAGCCATCCATCCAACTCTGAGGGGATGACACTGCACACCATACCCCAGAACTTCTTGCTGGTGATCAATTCCTCTCCACGCTATTGCCCAGGGGAACAGGCCCTGTCCCCTGAGACGGTTCCACCCAAGGGTGGTGCAGGACCAGTGGAGGGGGAAGTTCCGGGTTGGGACCCAGATGTGCTGGGGTCTGGTGCTATGGCCAGATGAGGTGGGACAGGTGGATCCACCAGGATCAGCCTTCCCAAATGTGCTATAGTGTTGAGGTTTTACAAAATGCATTGGTTAGTCATGAACAAAACATTTCAACATTAGTTATAACAGCATGCATGGGTGTTCCAATTAACTTAGAACAGTGGAATTCACACCGTTGCATATCAAACAGAACACATGCATATATGGAATAACAGTCAGAATTTTAATAGCATGCTAGTTAAATGTGTGACAACAGGTCACCAACAATGGAATTTGAACAAGGTATGTTAATATGTAAACAATTAAATATATGAACAATAATAGAACACAAGTCCCAACATTAGATTTTGAGAACAGCATACCTGTAGTATATGGATAATACTTACTGATGCAGATAAGGGGTGAGGGTAGAGAAAAAAGTCCATTAACAACTGTATAGGCTTCTATTTTTCACAACAGTACTGCTCAATACTCTACAGGTCTGCCCTCACTTTACATCTACCTGTAGCCCATAGCTTCTATAGCACATGCATAACTGTTAAACTGTCAAGCTGGAATGGTATGGGGCAAAGTGTGTTATTGGCAACAGTGATCACTAGCCATGACAGTGTGACACATGAGAGACATGTATCGGGAAGAGTGCATGGTGTATGTACCTATCCTGCTGTCTTTTGCAGGCATGGGGTTGGACACTGCAACATTTGGACACAAAGTTTATTAGTATACCCATCATACAGCTACTACAATCATTACTTTACCTGTAAAACCTGTGCAAAAAATATCTGTTAACACTATCTGACTATTTATACACATATTCAGGATTACTTTGTAAATATTCACACATCTTAGTACCACTCCTTGGATTCAAACCATGGTGTGTGTGAGCAAAAATGAACAACATATCTATTTCTCAGCACACTGCACTACTGGAGAACTGCTGTGTCTTGTTTGACTGATTTCTACCTAATACTCACTTGGTTAGACAGTCTGACATTGTAATCTAAGTGGAGTGTCACCAAAGATTGTAGTGACAGTTGAACATACATGCTTGACATATAGTTATTGTACTGTGTATTAATCCTTTGAAAGCAGGTGTACACATTTAACCCCTAGTAGATGTGAATATGTGTGATCTGTACAGAGTATAGTAGGTTGCTGGGTTGCATGCCTGACCCATATACATTTGGACATGATATATTTGCAATCTCCACTTTTTTATGAATTAAAACTTGTCTCTGTGGATTCTGTTTTGTTCCTTGGATTTGTCTTGCCACCTGTGGTCATTTTCAGTATTTTTTGAAGTTATTTTTTACAAGTTTGTTAATGCAGAGGTTAACACAAGGCAATGCTGCAGCGGACACAGTGTAATCCATTACACATTGCTAATCAATGTTCAGATGTTAGTGGAGGACATATTTCATATTTCATTTATATCTTGTTTTACACATTCTGTTTCTTCAACAACAAACCAGATTAAACACAACAGTTTGTGGTACAAATCTTTATTTAAGTAGCATGACACAGTGCTTTCTTACAGTTGATATTCTACATTCAGTACTACTGCATATCCTGTAGATCAGTATTGGTCTGACAAACGTTTTATTTATTCGGTACACTCAGAACACACTATACCTACTGGCAGCAAATGATGTACGCCTTATTTATTACACTATATACTGCAAGATAAATCTGTACTCACCAGACTCTCGACACAACCTCACCAATCTGTCAGCATGGGCCTCTAGGTTGCTAGCTCTCTCTCCTTTGCAGCTGTAGGAGAAGAAACATTAAGCATACATGTCTATCACATACTCAGGCTTGATTTTGGTATTGATATGGGTGAGATACTTACTCACTATTGGAGAATCCCCATCCTGAGCTTCTTGGATTCACTGGGCCAAGAGCACCCCCTTCCTACACTTTAGGTCTGTATAATGATGCCGTACCTGGTCACCAGTTCGGGGGATTCCAGTAGCACTGGTGAGATTATGTACCAGATCATCCCAGGCCTCCACTTTGTACTGTGAGCCCTGGTACTGGCCCTGCAGCAGTCTGTGATCATGGTCTTTAACAAGGAACCCAGCCATGACCTTGGATTCCAAGATGCCCCAGTGCTGTGCCCGAAAGTGCACTCCATCTCCAACTCCAGACATTGCTCCTGCAGTGATCAAACTACAACAGTTTCTGGCTGTATTTCCGCCTGTGCAGTTTAAATAAGGCCACATTCCTGTCCTTTGCCATCATTGGACCATTTTTGAAAATGCTGAGCACAGCTCAGAGGTGCACAAAACCACTAAACTGAATTGAGCAGTGCTTAAAGAGGCAAATGTTGAACAGTGCTTAGCAGTGTGCAAATCCGCTCAATTGGGTTGAATGCTACTTAGAATTAGACTTCTAAGCAATGCTCATACCAGCTAAGCAGAACTAAGCACTGCTAAGCATTGCTCAGTTTTCATTTTAAAACATATTTCAGAATTGCAAATTAATTAATCATTACTGACATATTATTAAGTGTATATAATTTACTTTACATGATGTCTCCCTATGTGCTTTCATTACATTACCTTGGGGTGTGACTAAATTGTATTGGACACTTGTCTTTACATGGGTGATTTCACTTTATATCCACTGACACTTCAATTTTGGACCCTGGTTAACAAATATCAATTACTACATCATTAAAAAAAATTAACAATGCTTTCCTATGTAAAAATGAAGGGCTTGTCTTGGTACTTGAACCTTAAACTGCTGCATGCAAAGCCAGAACTCTAACTACTACATTATTTCACTGTTGAGGATTTTAGCTATACATTTGTATTTAACTCCTATAAGATGTTGAAGCAATGCTGAGCAAAGTGCCATGACATGCAAACCTGCTCAGCTATGCTTAAACTTCACTTATAAAGGAAAATAAATTAATACAACCACTGTAATTACATATATTAATACTAATGTTGATTCATATTTGGTAATGCACCACCTGTTATTCTATCAACTTTCTAAGTCTGTATGAGCAATATTTTTTAAATTTGCCATATTTTGGGACCTTTGTCCCACATTTATTTCATGGCTTTATCCAGATTTCTTATTGCAAGAGGTTGAGGTGTGTGCATACCTCTTAAGTGTCCAGATTTTCGCAGACTGTCCAGATGTTTGGCTCATATTTTTGTTTTGTTCCTCATCAAATTCATGGTTTCAACGAATCAATGGGATGATCTCAGGACTGAAGTCACTAAATAATGGCATACATTTGAGTTTCAGACTTCTAATCCTTCAGAAAATATATGTTAAAACAAACCCTGTTACTCTATCAACTTTCTAAGTTTATAAGAGCAGTACTTAAAATATGCCCCTATTTTTGGACATTTGTCCTTCCATTTTTTTACCTTTGTCCAGATTGTTGCCACTGAGAGGTTGACAGGTATGGCTGTGTGTCCAAGGACATAATTGTGCTGTAACATGCCACATGACACTTTGACAATGCAGGGGGTGTTTTACAGTTCCTGTCATACACATCCTGCATTGCTTCCCATTCACAATCCTGCTTTCAGTGTCTGCAGACATTGAAAGCACTGTAAAGTGCCGTACAGCACTTTCACAATGCAGGGGATGTGTCACAGTACCTGTCACACACCCCCTGCATTGCTTTTATTGTACTTCATTGATTTCAGTGTCTGCAGGCACTGTTTTCATTTGTAAAGTGCAGTATGGCACTTTTACAATGCAGGGTGTGTTTGACAGCACCTGTCACACACACACTGAATTAGGTAATAAGAGTAGAAATAAATGCAGGGTGTGTGTGACAGGTACTGTCACACACACACACACACACACACACACACACACACACACACACACACACACACACACACACAATGCAGGGTGTGTGTGACAGTATCTGTCACACACACCCCTGCATTTATTTCTACTCCTATTACCTAATTTAGTGTCCGCGGGCACTGTTTCCATTTGTAAAGTGCCATACAGCATTTTCACAATGCAGAGGGGGAGGTGGCAGTACCTGTCACACACTCCCTGCATTTATTTCAATTCCTAATAGTGTCCATGGACTCTTTTTTACTGTTATCAGTTGCTTTTAGTGTCTGTGAACAATGAAAGCATTTAAAAAGTGCCATATGGCACATTGACAGTGCAGGGGGTCATGTTGGATCTGCTAGCACTACTGCAACAATACCCCCTGCACTCATTGAGTGTTCATGAATGCAGATCTCTCTCAGTAGTGTACCTTCATTAATATGACAGGTGCACTGCTGAGAAGGGGATGCGGACGCGAACACCATTCAGTTTGTGTAGGAATAGCACTATTCCTACACAGAGGTTATTACATCCAGGGGAATGTGTTTGTCTCAGTGCATAAACTATGCTGGTCCCAGTTCCAAAAGACTTGCTCTCAGTGTATGTGATCACTTCCACTAAGAGCAGGTAGTGAGCAGGTGTTCTGGAATCTGGCTTCTGCAGTAAGCCTGTTCATAAACAGGTCTTACACTGAAGTTAGTCACTTACACTGAGAGCAAGTCTTTTGGAGTTAGGGCAGACTTACACTGTTAGCAACTCTTTTGGAATCTGGCCCACTATGTTTTGTACAACAACATAAGCAATTTTTACACCAAATACAAAACCCTTGTGCTACATAAACCATAGTCTGAGTAAAACTTACATGTAAAATTCTTAACTTCTGCAAAGAAAATAATAAAAGCAGTGTCATTTTGTAGCATTTATTAATGTGCAACACCCCCAGATTCTTGTTCACCTAAGACAGCCCATATTTATAAAATTAGAGTGACAGTGTAACTTCTTATGTTGAGCAAACATAATTTGAATACTTGGTTTCTATATACTATATGTTGACAGTTTTGACTGCTGTACTGCAAGTTATATTATCTCCTTAACACACACCCATTCATAATTCTGTACAGTACATTGGGGATACCTGGCTATACTTGCACTGACTTTGACTAAAAGAGGAATAGTCAATTATTTTTAATCAACTCTAATTTTAAGTCAAAAGATTCATTGAAATCAATGAGATTGTGAATGGTGGGGGAAAGCAAGTTTCTTTTTTCCTCCAAGATTGCATGATCACGGGCTTAGTACAAATGGAGGGGGTATGAGTTTGGCAGGGGTTTGCGCCCCCTATAGAATCATTATTTTTTCTGTTAGTATTAAAACTGATGATGTGCATTGTCAGCTTAACAGTCTCATTATTTAATGTTTCACTGTCATATTTGCTTTCGTACTATAGGTTTGATGTATTATCATGCCTATTTGTTTTCATGTTTCTGTTTTCTTCTCTGTCTCATTAACTTTTTTAATGCTTTATGTATTCATTTACAATCTTTCCCTATCTGAGAAAGATGTAACTCAGTATTTAAATTACATAATTATACAAATAAAGTGCCATTTAGTAGTGTATTTAGACATTGTTCATGTCATAAACCTTCTAAGTTTCTCCAGCACAACTAATTTCTGACTTTGTTTCATAGTTGGTAACCAGAGAAAATGCAAATGAAGCTGGCAGCTTGAAATAGTGTAAGTTCTAAGCAGTACCAGGAAGCCAAAGATATGCTAGTCATAAAACTACTAGTTAAGAAATTATTCATAACTGTAAATTAATATTTTTTTCTGGAACCTGTCCTTCTTCAGAGCCATTGGCAGATTTTTTTTTCTGAGTTCTTTTCCTGAATTATAGATCTGTTCAGTATATTACAGGTACCAGATCTGAAGTTTATTGGTTCTTATTTATTTGTAGTATACTTTGTAGCCTATTTTAAAACTGTGTTATACAGTAACATACAGTATATATCTTGTGGCTTGATAATGAATATTTGTCCCACATATTCTGCCATACATATATGCACACAAACACAGTACACACACACACACACACACACACACACACACACACACACACACACACACACACACACACACACACACACGCTACTCCATGTGTTCTCACATCCTCTTCATGAAAGAAGGTTGACCACGAATTGTCTACTTTTCTTGTTCTAATTGCATTCCTTGTTTCACTCATTTCTTTCATGCGAGGTGGTGGTGCTGCGGTAGCATTGTCGCCTCACAGTAAGACGTTGTCCTGTTTGATTCTTAGCTAGAGCGTCTTCTGTGTGGAGACATGCATTAATGGGCATGCCTTCGTTGAAGGTTGTGCGTCAGGGCTGGCAACTTGGCACGTAAAAATCTGCTGCTAATCATTAGCGGACTGGAGTTCCACTGTGGCGACCCCTAACTGGGAAAAAGCCAAAAGACACAACAACAACAACAACCCTACAACCTGAATTCTTATCAATTCCGAATGTATTTACACCTTTTTAGAATGCCCTCCTCCTCTCTCTCTCTCTCTCTCTCTCTCTCTCTCTATACTCACACATGGTAGTTGTTTCTTTCCCACTGATTATCACTTGTTACACATTTTGGCATTGTAATACCACTCCCCTCCCCATCTACTGTGACTGCTTTTCACAGTGTTTGTTTAGGTTTGGGTTATCAGATATCACCATCCTTCAGCATCTTTCCAGCTTCTGTGCAGCTTTTCCCACACTGATGTTCTACACACTCTAAACATGTTTGTTTCTTCCTATTTTATGTACTACTTCTTTACACTATATAGTGTTTCCCTCTACTGCACTATTAATGTTCAAGACTACAGAATCCCACTTGCCAAGGCATCAGTATTCAGAATTAGCACTGATCCCTACAGTACCCACTAGGTAACGCCTCTTCCAAAGTATAAGCCAAACATATACTGTTAGATATGGCACTATGATTTAATATGAGCAGCTGGTTCACCCTTTCAAAGTAATTTCTGCAAAGCTTATCAGATATAAAGTTTGGATAAACAAGAACAGACTGTGTACCACCTCTGGCCTTGTGCTCTAAGGCGTCCAGTCTTCTGCATATATTTTAGCCTGCATAGTGACCAGTGTGAAGACAAGTGCTTCAGTGTCCTAGTTTGTAAGCAATAACCTGTCTCTTTAGTGTGTTTTTATTTTTCTATAAAAGTGTCTCTGCAAGCAAATAGATATGTATGTAACAGTGAAGTCTGCAGTTTGAACACCAGTCTGTGGGCTATATCTGTATGTAAACTATAACTATTATGGCAGACTAAAAGAAAGAACTTTGTCCACCATAATAGCTCCATTTTTGTAGACCACAGCAATCCCATTGGTACTTTCTCCTTTAACTATGTTCGATTCATTGGTTTTAGCATTCCACTATCTCCCTTCCTTAAGTTTATTTCTCTTCTTGTGTAACCACTTTTGAGTTCTCAGGCAGTATTTTTCCAGAAATGAACTACTGCATTCTGGCTTACTTTTTATCATTGTTTTGCTGGTCTGTGGGGGATGAGGTAGGCTTTTGGATTTTGCATTTCAAAGTTCACAGAAACCTCCTTACTTTACACAGCTGTTTAAACAGTCAAGTGCAATTTTTTTATTGTTATCACCATTAGTTAGGTTAAGGTGATATTGGACTGTCTCTCCTATCAAAACTTTGTCCTAGTGCAACAAAACTAAGAGATTAATCTACTAGCACAGTGGCCTTTTGTAGAGTATGTATGTGTGTTGTACCTTTAAGAAGCATTTCCAAGGACTGAACGTGCATATAAATAGCAAGCAAGTGCTTGCTTCAGTGCCATTCTGAAAGTGCATCCAGAGAACGTGCATGAGAGAAATGCTCAGTCTGTTTATATGTTTATCTAAGTTAAAGTTATTTGCCTCAATCCTGATGTGTTTGTATATAATAAAGCTGTTTGAACCAATCCCACACATGTTTGTCTGTTTTATCCTGGCTGGACGAACGAAATGTTGTCAAAACTAAGATTCCAAAGACTGCTTTCCGGAGATACGAAGTGCAGAATTGGTAGTGAAGGCAGAATAGAGAAACAAGAGCACCAAAAAGGGCCATAAACAGGCTAGAGGTAATGAAAACTTGCACAAATGATTATTTTATTAAAAAAGATAAAATGGAGCATTACAAAGGCACAAAATGCATTACTAAGCAAACAAGTAGCACAGAATGTTCATTAAGCAAACAGAAAGCATAAAAAAGTTTACTAGTCAAACAAAATGGTTGAAATTAAAATATTAGATAAAATTATGCTCAGAAAAGTACACAAAAGGTTCAGAGTTACCTCGGAATTACAAAGCAAGTATGTTTAGAGTAAAATGAGCACAAAAGAACCAAACGTGGTGTGCCTCCCATGTAGATAAAAACAAATAATCAAATGACTCCATGGTATTCAGCCAAGCGGTAATATACAATCCATTTATTAAAATCCAGGTTAAGCACTTAAGTCCAACTCCAGGACTTCTTCAGAACTAACAAAACTGTAAAAACACCACCTTCTTATACTCCTTCAACAAATCTATTATCCCATTAACTGGTAAAACAATTAATGAGTCACTTTTTTTAACCCTTTCATCAACATAATAGTTAATGCATTTTGTCTTGAAAATATACATGAAAACATGGTTGCTTGTTCAAAAACACATAATGCAAGTAGTGCTTATAATACATAACAACTCACATATAAATGTAAGTATATACGATAAAATAAAAATGCAAATGAGTGAAAATAAAAATACAAATGTATGAATAATCCATCAGACCAACAAAAAACATTCACAATTTAGCTGCCCTCATTTTTAACACAGGGTTAATAGAAATGTGATCATTGAGACCTGGGTTTTGCATAGCATCCAACCTAAGCTGCCAGAGGAGTTCCTTATATTCTATCATATTTTCCCAGGCTCGACCCCTGGCATTCATCTGAACTATTTCTAAGATGCCAAAAACAAAATTTTTAAACCCTTCACATACACACGAATGTCTGTATAGCACATTCTTGTGATTGCCTCTCTTTATATCAGACAGGTGTTCATAAATTCTTTTGGACAATTTTCTCTCTGTTTTTCCTATGTAAAATGAGTGGCAAACATTACAGAGGGCCAAGTAAATACGACCAACAGTGTTGCAGTCCCCTTTCTTAAAGGTAATTTTCATATGAAAACAGTTATTCAAAATAATATCTAGAAAGCAAAAAAACATTGCAAGTAAGGCAGCTGCCAGGTCCCAAAATTAGTATTCAGCAAAGTCAATGACCAGCAGACCGTGGTATGAAAAATATTATAAGTTATTGAATATTTGTGCTAATAAGCACATACCATAGAGTGAATAATCCAACAGACCGGTTTCAGCTGTAATAATTGTGCCTTCTTCAGTGTAGCATAACAAATAACAGAACAATTCCCTCTATTTATATGTGTGGCAATTAAGCCTCATGTCAATCACCTATAATTCTTAAAAGTGCTCATTCAAACCATGAGAAAATAGACCTCCTAACTTAATAATCCATTTTTTTCTCCATTCGATTTAATACATCATGCCAACCTGCAGTTTTGGATCTGTTTCCTTTAATCTTATCTATGATTATAAAGAAAAACCTGTCCTTGGGGTGTTTAAGTGTGGTTTATATAAGGCATTGGTAAGACGTTTATGTCTGATATCACACAAGTGTTCTGCTATCCAAAATTTTACTGCCCTAAAGTTTGCCCCATGTAAAAAGCTGAGCAGCTACATGTTGCCAAGTAAATCACCCAGTTGGTTTGGCAGTTCCCAAAACAAGAAATAATATAGACCACGCCTGTATTGCTACTGCTTAAACTTGTTGATTTATTAATGTTGGTACAATACATACAATGACCACATGGGAATCATCCCTTTAGGTAGTCCCCTAAAAGGGTAGATTGTATCATCGAGCATAATGGACTGTGTCCCCTCTTGTAATGGCTAAAGATGGATCCTAAATTCCTGCCCTTCCTGTAAGAGAATAAACATCTATACTGTAACATAGTGTTCAATTTATCATCTGCCAAAAGGATATTCCAATTTTGTTGTACACTATTAACCAATCTAGCTGTATTGCGTCCATAGGTAGTAACTAAACGTGTCACTTGGTTACTGTTAGTACCTCTAGATTGATATTCAAGCAAAGACTCACGCTCTATTGAGTCAACCGTGTTTCTGGCATGTAACACTTGTCCCACCTTATAACCTCTTTGTAGAAACTGGGTGGTTAAGTCATCCCTGAATATTTGGTAAGAGCTGTCATCTGAACAAATACGTTTAATTCTCATATATTGAGATTTGGGGATGTTCTTACAAATATGTGGCGGATGATAGCTGGGGTCATGGAGGAATGAATTATACTGGGGATACTTGCGACAGACTTCAGTTTTAAGGGTATTGTCAAATTGTTTGGTAATCAATACATCCAAAAAATGTATCTGGTCAGAACTGCAATTAGCCGTAAAGTGAATTCCCCATTTATTATTGTTAAATTCCTGAAGATATTCAGAATCCGACCTCCATACCAACCAGCAGTCATCAAGGTAATGTCTCCATATGTCCATATCCTGTAGAAAAATGTTGTGAGAACTGTCATATATTAATTGATCTTCAATGTAGGCCATAAATAAATCTGCATATATAGGAGCAAATGATGCCCCCATTGCCGTGCCTTTAATCGCTACATAATAACCAACCTGGTTCCAGTTGGGACTCAGAACTGATTTGCAAGAATTCAGTGGTATCCTGAATACTAGAGTGTATCATCTTCAGCAAAAGTTTCAAATATTTTGTCAAAAACTGTGATAGTGGTTCAGTCAAGGAGCCACAGCCTGAAACCATTGGTCTACCTGGTGGATTTTGTAGATTTTTGTGTATCTTTGGCAGAAAATAAATATATTGTGGAATAGGATCATGAGCAGTCAAATGATGTAATATTTTATTAGCTATAATCCCCTCTTGTTCAGCCAGAGCCAAAAAATCATCTATCTGTTTTTTAAAGGTGGGCATAGGGTCAAACGGTAAACAAGTGTAATAACAAGCATTAGAAAGTTGCTGCAATGCTTCCATGTTATATTTTACCCAATCTTGAACCACTACTGCTCCACCTTTATCTGCCATCAAGATAACCAACTCGTGGTTTAAGGCAAGTTCTTTAATTCAGTCAGAATGAATCTTTGAGAGATTATCTGGACCAACATGATCTTCTCTAGAATAAAAATGGATGTCCTTAAGAACACTTTTCTGAAACAACATAACATTAGGGTTCATGGGGGATTGAAAAGTGGATTTATGATAGTGAAATTCATACTGGAAATCAGTAGAGTCTTTGCCTGAAAAAATAAATGTAAATTTAAAAGTCTACAAAATGATATGACATCTTTAGCAAAATCATCTTCAGGAACATAAAAACCAGGAATGAATGTTAATCCTTTATTGAGTACATCAATATGTGTAGGGGATAGAGCATAAGAAGAAATATTTAAACCATTTGTATTATTTATTTCTAGGGCAAAAATGCGTAATAGGCCTTCCATATCATGAACCCCGTTTGTGTTTTCTTCCTCCCCTCTTTTGTGTATGTCTAAAGGGATGTTATTTTTCCTTTTGGCTGTGGGCAAATCTGTGGTGCCCTGCACATCTGACTCAATAGCAGAGGAAGAATCCTCAGCTGAAGTATCATTACTCGTGACAGATTTTTTTTAAGATAGAGTGTGGATGCTTTTTTCTAGGTACAAATTTGGGTGACTGCTGAAATCTGACATGTTTGGCTGTGTTTTTAGAGAAAGGATCCCCACTAGTGTAGTCTACTACATCCCTTTGGAATTTTTTCTTTTTTCTTTCTTTCAATAATTCCTCATGTGTCATTAACTCTTGGGTGAGTTTTTTTCAGGTTAGAAGAATATTGGGTATCCCCCTCAAATTGTTTAATAGTCAACCATCTTGGTAGTCTCCAATAAGTCATGGTCAATGGTTCTCTCATAGTGGGCCATCAGGACTTGGAGAGGTGAGGATGTGGCTCAAGGGTTGCCTGTACAAACAACAAACACAAGGTGCAGTCTTTGTCTCACAGGGGATAATTGGCTAGGCTTAAAATGGCTCGCAAGGGCAGTTAGCTTAGTACTAAACTATGAACTATGAACCTATGAACCTCAATAAAACTCACAGTTGCTTTGTGTTGGGCCTCCCCTCAGGCTTTCATCAATAGATCATCACTGTTGTTAACTAAGGGCTTTACCCTGACTCTCAAACCTCTGGGCGTAATATCTTTAGCATGTATGCTTTGAACAGCCTTAAATGCCATATATTGCTTCAAAATAACTTCATACTTTTGCCAGGTTGTATGAATTGTGTTAAAGAATTATCATTTAATGTAGATATACAAACATTTTCACCTGGTTGTTCCCCATCCAAACCAACAACCGTCAGATCATTATGGTCTGAAGCTAGACCTTTAAGTAAATTATTAAGGTCCATATTAAGTAACTACCAGTCAAGCAACAACACAAAAAAATATTGTTTCAAAAATATATCCCCATATAGATATATATTAGTAATGATAAATATCAAAATCACCCAAAATAACAAATTGGATGCCATGTGCACTTATGGGGATAAACAAATATCAATGTTTATGTGTCCAATATAGTAACAGAATTCCATTCATAATAGGCTAGGTTGAAACAACATGCTGCGTCCAGTTTAGCAATGTATTATGCAAAAAGTCATAGAATTTATAAAAAAATTTTTAGCCACGCTGGACAACAGCCACTAAATATGATGCAGTAAGATTAATACACTCCAAAAGTGATTAAATTCCATGTGAATTAAATCCACTGAAAACATCAGTATTACTCACACTAAAGATATCAACAAAATAGCTGAGCTGAGTCCCAAATGGAAAAATGGACAATATCAGCCTTCAGCTAATGTCTGCGTCCAGTTATGCAATGCATTATGCAAAAAATGTAAAGATTGCTAAGCCGTACAATAGCAGCCACTAAAAATGTATTTGGAAAGTAAATAGGGCTCCGTATTGAATGAGTTATTAGTCAACTAGCTGAGCTGAGTCCCAGTTAAGAAAGCGGACAATATCATCCTTTAGCTATTGTCATTTATAATGTACTGATCAAACTCGTCAGCCCATAAACAATCAAGGACCATCAAAAATAGACATTGAGAAACCTATGTCTTTAGATGTTGAACGTGCGTGCTTCAAAACTGCTAGTTAAATACGGCTGCAAATCTAAAATAATATTTGGTTTAGTGAGGAACTCCCTAGTGAAAAGAAATACAGACCTTCTGCTGTCTCACTTATTCTTTAGAACACAAATGCAAAAGTGATATCCTTTCTTAATTTGAATGTATGAGTGTGTGCATGTGTGTGCCTTCTGTGGAAGGTTGGGCGCCAGGCTGGCAACTTGACACTGTAAAACTCCACTGCCAATCATGAGCGGACAGATGATCCACTGTGGTGACCCCTAACTGGGAAAAGCCAAAAGAAGAAGAAAAAGAACATATAGTAACCTTGAAAAAAGCATAATAGGTTACTGATTTGTCATATAGATGCTGTTTCTTAAAAATCAATAGATATAACTACTATAGTGTACCCCTTGTTCTTATAACAACTTATTCAAAAGGGTTGTAACCCACAAAACAAACCAAAGAAGGTAAATAAAAAAAGCGAGCTACATAATATAACAAAATTCTCAATTGCAAACAGTTATCACATTGGTATCATCATTAGTTCTATTGACCTAGGTTTCGCTAGTCTATTTATATTCTACTTTCAACTCCTGGAGAAGTTCTTCATCAAAACTTCACCTAGGTCAATAAAGGACTATTCAGTATGATTTGATGTGCGTGTTATCTGTTGATCAGAAAATATTGCAACTAAAGGTTTTCAATTCAGCAATTCTCTTTATTGGCGGTACTTCCTTCTCGTTTATTCAAAAGGGTGACTGATCAAATGTTAAAATAAATGACCCTGCTTAAATATCACTTCAACCTGATAAATAATGTCACAATAGTGAAAAAGTATAAGGCAAAAAAACAGTGGTGTTCATAGGTTCATAGGTTCATACTAGGCTATCTACCCTAGGGCATTTATAAGCCTAGCCAGAATGTGTTTGGTTTTCGCCACCCATTTTAAATTTATTTTGCTATGCCCTCTTTCGAGGTTAGTATACTGTGCCTCTGTCTAACAGTGACACAGAAGTGATATCCGGGTTAAACCTACGATCTCCCATCCACTCATCAAGATTCCTCTTGAAGAGAGTCAATGAGGGACTCTGCCTAACCTGGACTGGGATTTTATTCTGGAGTGAAGGGAGTCTCTGGGTTATGAATCTGTCCCTCCAGCATGTCCTATTTATTTCAGTGCTGAGGTTCAAGTCTCTCGAGCACGTAGCTCGATTGGATTTGGATTTTCTGAGGTGCAGCATGTCCATTAATTCCGGGTTGGACATGGCTTTATACGTCAGGCACAGATCGCCTCTGAACAGGCAGTATGCCACTGAGTAGAGCTGGAGTTTCTTTAACCGGCAGCATATGGCATCTGTTTGAGCCCTTTGATCCTCTTGGTGAGGTACTTTTGGGGTCTTTCCAGTTGCTGCAGGTGTCTGGTAAGGTACATCCCAAAAGGGGCATTGTACTCAATTATGGGCCTGATGAGGGATGAGTAAAGAGGCATGATGACCTCCCCTGATCTAGATGTGAATCCCTTCATGATTAGGTGGGCTATATAAAATGTTTTTTAACCACTTTGGCCACGTGGTTGTCAAATGAGAGATTGCTATCAACTTGGGTCCCCAGGTCCCTAATTACTTCTTCTGTACTTAATGGATTACCACCTATGTGGTAATTTGTGGGCACTTTGTTTTTGCCAAAGGGATGACTATACACTTTTGGCATTTAGCTTGAGGCCATGGCTCTGGCACCAGTTGTCTGTTTCTATGAGGCCCTTTTGGAGGATGCTTGTGTCGGCTGGAGAGTCGATTATGGCGCCCAGTTTGCAGTCATCTGCGAACTTGGTCAGCCACAGTCCTTCCGTGTTGGCCTGTACCTCCAAGAAATATATACTGAACAAGAGAGGTCCCAGGAGTGAGCCTTGTGGGACACCACTTGTAACTGGTTTGGAGTCTGACATGGCTCCAGCAATTCTAACCATGTGGGTTCTGTCCTTGAGCCAGTTTGCAATCCATTTAGTGACATAGGGGTTTATATTTAAGTTGGTGAGCTTATCTATAATGCCTGAGTGGGGTATTGTATCGAAGGCTTTTGTGAGGTCCAGGTAGGCTGTGTGGACCACCTTCCCCTCGTCAATAGCCTTGGTGACTGTTTCAAAGAAATCAACCAGGTTTAAGAGGCAGGATCTGCCCTTAACAAAGCCGAACTGGGTAGGATCCAGTGTCTGTATGTCCCCAATATCTTTATTTATGAGGTCCATGATGATCCTTTCCATAGCTTTGCAGACCAAGCTAGTCAGGCTTATGGGGCAATAGTTTCCAGGATCCGTTGAGGCACCACCTTTATGGAGAGGGACCACTGTTGCTGTACGCCACTCTTTGGACACATATCCTGTAGTAAAGCTGAGATTGAACAGTAGTTTTATGTTTGGGTTTAGCTCTTTTTGGAGTTCATGTAGGATGCAGCCCGGGACACCGTCTGGTCCCATTGATGCTGTGTTTTTTGCTTTGGAGAGGGGTCTTACCTGAGCATCTGAGATGTCAGGGGGGCAGCACTCTGCTGGGATAGATATTTGCCCTTTTGGTGGGGAGGGGGGGGAGAAGTTTGCACTGAACCTGTCAGCTAGGATGTTGGCAATGCCTGTGGGTTCGGTGTATTTTTTGTCATTTTGGACTAATTCTGAGCATATCTGGGAATTACCACCCAGGTTCCTAACATAACTAAAGAAAGCCTTGTGATCATCCTTAGTGTCCTGTGCAATTTTTCTCTCGAAGCAGGCCTTAGACAATTTTATGAGTGCCCGTAGTTTTTTGCTAATACTGATCAGTGATGCCTTCCCTTTTTGGGATTTTGCTCTATCATTTAGTAGCTTCCTCCTTCTATTGTATAGTTTGTTTATAGCTGGGGTCCACCAGACAGGACGTCTGCCTTTGGAGGATTGGGTCTTGGTTTTATTTGGGATCGCATGATCCATGCATTCCTGAAGGTGTTCATAGAATGCGTTTATAAAGGATTCTGTGGTCTGGGCCGTATTTTCCACAGGCCCGGGGGCTTTGAAGGATTCCATCTGGGTTTTGAGGAGTGTGAAATTTGCTTTAGAGAAGTTTTTCACTGTGGTTTTCTGGGCAGGGGGTGGGGTCGGGATGTGAATATCCAGTGAGATTAGTTTATGGTCTGATCTTACCAGTGAGGGATACACTTCTGGTCTGGAGCATAGAGTCCCCATGTTGGTGATGATCAGGTCCAGTATGTTTTCCCCTCTTATGGGAGTGGTAACAAGTTGTTCTATAGCATTTGAGTTTATAAATTCTAGGAACCTTTGGGCTAGGGTATTGGAGCTAGAGTAATGCTCCCAGTCTATGTTTGGTTAGTTGAAGTCGCCCAATATAATGGTGTTTGGAGAGACCTTCATATTTTCCAGTGTTCTCAGGAAGGCCGAGTGGGGTTCCTGGGTTTGGGAGGGTGGTTTGTAGCAGGCTATAAACTGGAAGGCAGTTTTACCCACTGTTAGTTGCACATGGATAGTCTCTGATGCTTCGTGCTTTGCCACCAACCTGGAGGTGTGGGTATCTTTGATGAATATCGATACTCCCCCTCCTTTTGTGGTTCAGTCCAAGTTTTGGGGCCGAAAAGCATGGTATGAGGTATAACCTGGTAGTGCTGGAGTGCTCTTGGGAGCCCTGAACCAGGTTTCTGTTACTGCACAGATATCGATGTTCTCCATGCTAAGGAGAGTTTCGAGTGCCTGCATCTTGAGGTTTGGACTTCTGGTGTTGAGTAGCATTACTCTTAGTTTCTTATCCCTTGTGACACCTATGGAGGTGGGTTTGTCTTTTGAGCCTTGCCTAAAAAAGGCACTATGGGGGTAGCAAGAGCCTTTGCCAATATCCGAAAGCCCAGGGGTGACAGGTGCAAGCAATCCTTAGCGAAGCATCGTGGCTTGTCGAGCATATTATCCCAAGCTGACAGGCATTGGATCCCCTTTGAATGACACCAGTACTTAAGCCAATTGTTGAAATTGATCATCTTGTCTTCATATTGTGGCATCATTCTTGGTGAGGGTAAGATGCTACTCAAGGTCAGGGTCATACAGGCCTGGGCTACATGCTCAGAGAGCTCCTCTATGTCTCTTTTCATGTAGTCCAGGGAGGTACGTCTCAGGTCATTCACACCAGCATGGACAATGACTGAGTCATATTTGTACTTGCCTTGGAGTGACCTGAGTGCTTGTGTTATGTGGCGGATCCTAGCGCCTGACAGGCTGCTCACCATGACCCTCTCCTTGTTCAGCCTGGTGAGCGGGACGTCAGTGTGCCTGACAATAGAGTCACCTATTACAAGTGTATCAGGTGTGTTGTTTAGCTTTAAGGGCTGTGACTGTTCGGCACACTGGCTTTGTGAGATATGTGTTTCATGTGTTTTTATAATATTCCCAAATTTAAAAATATATTGAATATCACCGCATGAATATACAGTTAGTAGTTGTTGAAAAATCTTGAGTGACCCAATTCAAACAAACGAGTGAAATCCGAAGTCCAAACCAGATGTTAGTCCACTGTCACAATAACTATGTTCATATCTCAAATTGTAATGCAGAAAAAACAAAATGGTGGATCGCTGGGAAAGAAGTCTCGCAACTAGATATCGATACGTTGATAACTGTTGAGCATACACTGTTCCGCATATAGCCCCAAATTCCAAAAGTTCCAATCATTAATAGTTTACTGCCAGATTCCAGTAATTATAAATTTTGACATCTATTCATTAAACAACAAAAAACATAGCAGTTCCAATCTTGATAGTAATGAAGATGAAAAACTACCAATTAAGAAATGACGCACCAAAGGCTCCACAGTCAATATTATCATGGTTCAAACAAAAAACATCACCATACCTTATGCTCATTTGAAATGGTATGAAATAAACAGTATGAGTTGTGCATGCAACGTAAAGCTGACCGACTGTAGTTTATGTCCAAATGCTGTTAAACCATAATAAAAGACCCACGACCAGGTATTACCACATAGTGTAATCTGACGAACAGTAATTATATTATCCAAAGGCTGCTTGTCTGATGTTAAACTACGAAAAATAACCCGCGACCGAGTTTTCTCCTATTTTTCCTTTAAGTACCAAAAGAAAATTGCAACACCAAGAAAAACTTGTCGACATCAGTTTAGAAAGCCACAAAAAAAGAGATTCCAACTGCTAGTTCAGTCTCAATAAGCAGAGCACCACAGGCCCACAGCAGGGAAACAACACAATCCAGAAAGCAAAAAACCCCTGCAAGTAAGGCAGCTGCCAGGTTCCAAAATTAGTATTCAGCAAAGTCAATGACCAGCAGACAGTGGTGTGAAAAATATTATAATCACCACTCCAAGGCCAGGTTTTTCTTTATAATCATAGATAAGATTAAAGGAAACAGATCCAAAACTGCAGGTTGGCATGATGTATTAAATTGAATGGAGAAAAAATGGATTATTAAGTTAGGAGGTCTATTTTCTCCAGGTTTGAATGAGCACCTTTAAGAATTATAGATGATTGACATGAGGCTTGATTGCCACACATATAAATAGAGGGAATTGTTCTGTTATTTGTTA
The DNA here is from genome assembly GCF_019279795.1 of Protopterus annectens. Taxonomy (NCBI): domain Eukaryota; kingdom Metazoa; phylum Chordata; order Ceratodontiformes; family Protopteridae; genus Protopterus; species Protopterus annectens. Next base: position 243,704,640 of record NC_056741.1, on the reverse strand, counting down.
TGCTACACTGAAGAAGGCACAATTATTACATCCGAAACCAGTCTGGTGGATTATTCACTCTATGGTATGTGCTTATTAGCACAAATATTCAATAAATTATAATATTTTTCACACCACGGTCTGCTGGTCATTGACTTTGCTGAATCAAAATAATATCTCCCGTATCAACAATAAGTTGACAGTAACTGCACCTACCACATTTGGTGGTCCCTTTATTATAAATCTCTGTGCCTTTTTCCAATATTTCCTTCATGTTCTTGTTTACCCTGAATAAAGACAAGGGCACTCCCTACATGCTGAAATAACTCATCATCCGTTCACAAAATCACCCAATTCTGTGAAATAACTTTTATATTTCATGGATAATTTCATTATACTTTATAACCATGGCATTTTTAAATGAATCTGCATCAACTGTGTTATTCTGACCTATTTTACCTAGAAGTTCTGGTTTGCCTAATATACGAGGGAATTTGTTTCCCTTATTGTCTTCTACTTCCTTCCTAAGGATAGTTAGCATGTCCAACAGGTACCCCCTGTCCAAAAACTTAGATGTTATTTTTCCCAACTTTTCCTTAAACAGTTTCTTTTTCGAGTGCATCCTAGCTGCTCGAATAAATTGCCCTTTCACTAGGTTCCTCTTACAGTATCCTGGATGCCCACTGTCAAAATGGAGGAAACAATTGGAATTTGTTTATTTTCTATACACACTAGGTGTCAGTGTCCAGTAGGGTCACCCGTCTATACAAAGAACAGATCATCCAAAACTCTTGAGTAGTTCAACCATTGTGTAGCATATACAGAGTTCACGATAAACTTTTTCTCCCAGCTTAACACCACAATATTAGCAAAACTGGGGGCACACACTACACCCATTGCAATACCAGTGATCTGTTTAAAGTATTCCCCTTTAAAGTACATAAAATTGTTGGTTAGTACAATCTCCATAAGGTCAACCAAAAATCATACCCCTTGCCATGTGAACATTTTGTTATGTACGAGTATTTCCTTGAATAGTTCCAACCCTTCCTGGTGGGGGATACAGGAAAACAGATCAATTACATCCACTGTCAAAAAGTAAGTTTGATCGTATGAATAGTTTGTATCAAGTTTTGCTAAAAAGTCCCACAAATCTCTTAAATATGTGTATATTGAGTCAATACAGGTTTTACCTTCCAAAGTATACTGCTAAAGGATACGTTTTGGACCCTTGTGGTGCAACTATTAACCTGTAAGGTGGAGCTTCTACACTTTTATGTATTTTAGGGATTCCAAATACTGCTGGAATAACAGGGTTCCTGTTCAAAAAAAAAATCATAAATTTCTGGAGTGACAGTACCCTGGAAAAGTGCATCTTCCAAAAATAAATCTATCTTCCTGTGGGCTATGTTAATCACATTTTTTGTTGCCATTGTGTAACATGTATCATCCAAAAGCATGTTAAAAATTCTGCTAGAGTAATCAGTCTGTGTCACTATCATTACACCTACCCCCTTATCATGTTTCATGACCCTAATAGATTTATCACTTGATAAATCCTCTAACAACAGGAACCATTCCTCATGAGTTAGATTCTGGGGACTCCTCATCTTTTTCCCATATAATGTATAAAAGTCCCTCTCACAGGCATTTTCAAAAATCTGTAGTGTCTTATGGAGTGGGGGGTTGTAAATTCTCTTCTTTATAAATGACTGTGATGTTGTCAACTTCACTGTGTATCTGTTCAGAAAGGAAATGTTCAACTTCCTAGTGAACAGTTTTAAGTCAGTGATGGTTTCTGCTATGTTCCCTTTGTGTTTTGGAATAAACTTAAATCCCTTTTCAAACAGGTTAAAGTAAGCGCTGTTAACCTCCCTCTCTGTGAAGTTGAACATGTTAAAACCATTCCAGCTTAACATTCTCCCATTGTATTTCCTTTCTATACACTCTAGTCTGTTGTCCTCTATCTGTTGTCGTACTACCTGGTGTTCCATCCTCTCCCTCTGTAACTCGTTCTCCCCCTCCCTCATGTTCTCTTTTGGGTCTGAGGTAAAAAAATGCCCTCTTTCTGTCCTATTCTGTATCATCTCCGATCTTCTGGGTTTTGGAGAATCCACAACCTGCTGGTTCCATTCACCATTCTCCTCAACCTCTAAAGAATCATCCTAGTCAATAAGTTGGTCTTTTTCTGCCTCAGGTATTACCTCTGTCACTCGATCTACATTGCCGCTACCTCTACCTTCGTACCACCCTACATTGTTATTAAGGGTGTATGCCTTCCCATCTCTGTAATCATTACTGTCCCTCTGTAACTTTTATCTTTCCATTTTATCACTTGACCAACATGTTTGTCTATATACAAAAAAGATGTTATTAAACTTGTTTTCATATTCAAGAAATAATAAATCAGTGATAATAGCCTGTTCTAGTGTTGTAACATCTTTCATAAGCACATCAATTTTTTCAGTATTAAATTTTATAATAAATTCTAACAATTCAGTGTTGTGCCTATTAAACATCTCAATAAGACTAAAATATTCCTTGGACCCATACAAAACTCCAAAGGGAAGCTTGTACTATCTCAGTCCCTTTGGTATTTGTGATCGTACTAAATACTCTTTCAAATAGGCATTTTCAATCTGTAGTGACTTTCATTTTTTTGGTATATTTTCCAAGCTTTTGAGTCTCTGTTGTAGACTAACCTGTTCATCATCTAGAGGTACATGACTCGTGGAAAAAGTTAAACCGTGTGTCAACCAGTTTTTAAAGTCCTTCCTTGTATTGCCGTTTGAAATAGATGATATATTGTACTTTCGTCCATTGCCTGAGTTCATAATATAGTAATTTCTCCCATTTGTTTCTCTGCTCCCATTTCCGTTGTTGCTCAATAAAACCCCAGAGGAAATACTCATACACAGCAAAATGTTCACATGGCAAGGGGTACGATTTTTGGTTGACCTTATGGAGATAGTACTAACCAACAATTTTATGTACTTTGAAGGAGAATACTTTAAACAGATCACTAGTGTTGCAATGGGTGTAGTGTCTGCCCCCAGTTTTGCTAACATTGTGATGTTAAGCTAGGAGAAAAAGTTTATCCTGACCTCTGTATATGCCACTCAGTGGTTGAACTACTGAAGATTTTTGGATGATATATTCTTTGTATGGATGGGTGACACTACTGGAATAGTACCATTTATGGGTTACCTAGAAGGTACTACAACATTCCTTAGGTTTACACATAATTACAAGGATGACACACATTTCCTGGATATTCACCTTAGAATACATAACAGAACACTGACATCTAGTGTGTATAGAAAAGAAACAAATTCCAATTGTTTCCTCCATTTCGACAGTGGGCATCCAGGATACTGTAAGAGGAACCTAGTGAAAGGGCAATTCATTCGAGCAGCTAGGATGCACTCGAATGAGGAACTGTTTAAGGAAAAGTTGGGAAAAATAACATCTAAGTTTTTGGACAGGGGGTACCTGTTGGACATGCTAATTATCCTTAGGAAGGACGTAGAGGACATTAGGGGAAACAAATTCCCTTCTATATTGGGCAAACCAGAACTTCTAGGTAAAATAGGTCAGAATAACACAGTTGATACAGATTCATTTAAAAATGCCATGGTTATAAAGTATAATGACATTATCCATGAAATATAAAAGTTATTTCACAGAACTGGGTGATTTTGTGAATGGATGATGAGTTATTTTAGCATGGTGGGAGTGCTCCTGTCTTTACTCACAAGGTGAACAAGAACATGAAGGAAATATTGGAAAAGGGCACAGATTTATAAAAAAGGGACCACCAAATGTGGTAGGTACAATTACTGTTAATTTATTGTTGATATGGGAGATGTTCTTTTGAGCAATTGTTTTCGTACGAAAATTACCTTTAGGAAAGGGGACTGCAACACTGTTGATCTTAATTACTTGGCCCTCTGTAATGGTTGCCACTCATTTTACATAGGGAAAACAGAGAGAAAATTGTCCAAAAGAATTTATGAACACCTGTATAATATAAAGAGAGGCAATCACAAGAATGTGCTATACAGACATTCGTGTGTATGTGAAGGGTTTAAAAATTTTGTTTTTTGCATCTTAGAAATAGTTCCAGTGAATGCCAGGGGTAGAGCTGGGAAAATATGATAGAGTATAAGGAACTCCTCTGGCAGCTTAGGTTGGATGCTATGCAAAACCCAGGTCTCAACAATCACATTTCTATTAACCATGTATTAAAAATGAGGGCAGCTAAGTTGTGAATGTTTTTTGTTGGTCTGATGAATTATTCATACATTTGCATTTTTATTTTCACACATTTGCATTTTTATTGTATTGTATATACTTACATTTATATATGAGTTTGTATCTACTACACACACTACTTGCGTTATGTGTTTTTGAACAAGCAACATTGTTTTTATGTATGTTTTCAGGATGAAATGCATTAACTTTTATGTTGATGAAAGGGCTAAAAAGTGACTCAATTGTTTTACCAGTTAATTGGATAATGGATTTATTGAAGGAGTATAAGAAGGTGGTGTTTTTACAGTTTTGTTAGTTCTGATTAAATTCTGGAATTAGACGAAAGCACTTAATTTGGATTTTAATAAATGGATTGTGTATTACCTCTTGGCTGAATACTGTGGAGTCTTTTGGTTAAAATGAGCACAAGAAAGCAATTTAATGGGCAAAATGAATATAATAAAGGGCAAAAAAAAGGCATTTTAAGCATAAATAAAGCAGGGTGACTGCATGTTTTTAGCCAATGACAGTGTTTTGGCATAAACAGTTATTTTGCATTGATTGACTCTATTCAGAGCATAACTAGAGCTGTTTGAAGCATCACAATGTGTGTAAAAATGCTTACAGTGTGCATTTATTACTGTGCCTTTATTCCAAAGAGTTTATTGTGTGCAAAGTGCAAAAATTTCATGAAGTGCAGTAAAAATACAACCATTTCAAAAAGTTTCTTGTGCTGGGTATGTCTACTCATGAAGAGCCGCCATTACAGAGTGTTTCTTGCACTGTAAAGAGTTACTTAGCAAAGTACAACCATTCTGGAAGTGTTTCAGTGTGCTGAGTACTGCTTATTTGCAAAGTGTAGTTACTTCGAAATGTTTCTTGCTCTCAGCTTCTTCTACCACCCAATTTATTGGCACAGTGCAGTCATTTGAAATGTTTCTTACAATGATGATAGATGACTTTATAGTACAATAATTTCAAGAGTGTTACAGTGCCTGAGAGACGTATTTTGCAAAGTATTTCACAGAGTTCAAGACATATATATATATATATATATATATATATATATATATATATATATATATATGTTCGTGCATACTTGCAGAAGTCTTCACTGACGTGTTAATATAGCAGAGTCATTTTGCAAACCAGGTCCACTTGTATTTGACCAGAATATTGCAGAGAACTGGAGAATATTTGAGCAAGCATGGAATATTTTCATACAAGCAGCTTACTCAGATAAAGAGGCATACACCAGGTCATTCATTTTGCTAAACATAACTGGGTCAGAGGCTATTGATAGCGCATTAATTTGTGTATGCACCAGCAATGTTTGAGGGTGAGGTGAGAACTGTCATATTGTTGTTCAGGCTGAATCAAGGGTAGATCCTGGGTGTCTGAAGCATTAATTCAGAGAAATGTGCAACCCACAGACCAATGTTACATTACAGAGGCATTTGTTTTACACAAGAGACCAAAGGCCAGGAGAAACATTTGCAGCTTATATCACTGACTTGAGAAACCAAGCTAAAACCTGCATGTTTGCTGATTTGAAAGACCAGCTAGTAAAGGACAGACTTGTGTGTGGTATTAATAGTGCTGCTGTGAGAAAGATTTTGCTTTGTGACCGAGACTTAATGTTGAGTAAGGCCATTGAGATTTTTCAGATCCATGAAGTTACAGAAAGGCACACAAGTATGCTTACAAGTGACAAGAGCATGGTTTCAGCAGGTTCCAGAGCAAATGTAGACATCATGCAGCATGTGGCAAGCAGAAACAAGCCTAAGCACAGTGCAACTGCAGCTCCTGCCGGACTTCCTGTGAAAACCCATACTTTTCCAACAAGTTCTATGACTAGTTCAATTGAAATTGTTAACTGTCAATTGTGGTGTCAACCATGAGTCTAAAAGAGAAAAGTGTTTAGCATTTGATCAGCAATGTCACAAGTATAAAAAATAGAATCCTTTCCAAAAATGTTTCAAGTCAAGTAAACCTCATTCATTTATAAAGAAGGGTCACTTAAAAAGCAAGTCAATCATATAGAAATCTGTAACTCTGCTTTCTACGTAGATGGTGTATCAGTAAAAGGTGAAAAGGTTAATGCAGTAAATTTGTTGGCAAAGGCTGAAGTGTTTTGTACTGTCCTGATCCATGGCAAGCTCATCAAGCTCAAAGTAGACACTGGTTCAAAGTGTAATGTCATGTCAACAGAAACATTTGCTAAAGTAAGAGCTGGTGAACAATTTAATTTGGCTAGCTGTGCAAGACTTGTTGCATATGGAGGTGAAGAAATTCAGACTGAAAGTTCAGTAGTGTTTTCATGTTATTTGGCTGGGAACAGTTACAAGTTGATGTTTTACATAGTTTGAAGGCCTTTGCAGTCATTATTGGGTCTCAGAAGTAGTTTGAGAATAGACTTGCTTTTCTTTACTAAATAAGTTCATCATATAAGCACATGTCCTAGGTCCAGTTTCACTGATGCTATTTTCTCAGAATATGCTGATGTTTCCGATGACAAGCTAGGCAAGCTTCCAGTTGTGTATTCCATGAAGTTAGACCCAGAGGTCAGTCCAGTGGTCAGACTGGCAAGAAGAGTTCCAATAGCTATGCAGAGCAGAGTTAAAGCTCAATTGGATAAAATGGTGCAGCAAGGTGTAATTTGTCCATTTACAGCATCAAATGGATGGGTGTTGCCTATGGTAGCAGCTCATAAAAAAGGCTCAGATGAGATTAGAATATGCACAACACAAGAGACTTGAATAAGACCTTGAAAAGACTTCATCATCCCCTGTGAACAGTCAAGGAAGTCGCAGTCTTGATACCGAATGCCATTGTATTTTCTGTCTTGGATGCAAAGAGTTCATTTTGGCAAGTTATGCTTGATCACAAATCCTCATTACTGAATATAATCAGTACCCCATTTGGAAGATACAGATTTCTCAGTATGCCATTTGGAATAAATTCTGCAAGTAAAGTCTTCCAGCATGCAATGGAACAGATTTTTTTCAGGTTATCCCTGTGCCATAATAGTAGATGATTTATTGGTTGGAGGGCAATGGTGAAGTAGAACATGACAGAAACCTCAAGAAAGTTCTAGACAGAGCACATGAAGTGAACCTAAAATTCAATCCTCTGAAATGCAAATTCAGACTACAAGAAGTCACATATGTATGTCATTTGTTCACTAGTACTGGGTTACGACTAGACCTATCTAAGCAATCAGCTATTCTTGAGATGCCCGCTTCAGATAATGTTCAAGCTCTACAGCATTTTCTTGGTATGGTTAGCAATTTAGGCAAGTCTATACAAGATTTCAGTGAAATGGCAGTGCCTTTAAGAGAGCTGACATTTAAAAATGTTGCACGGTCATGGCTAGAACAGCACAAGTCAGCATTCGATGATCTTAAGCAGAAAATTGCTGCTCCACCTGTGTTAAGATACTATGATGTCAATAAACCAATTATACTTTCCTGTGACACCTCAAAGTTTGGTCTTGGTGCAGTTATTCTTCAAGAAGGCAGACCAGTAGCCTATACATCTAGAACTCTTACCCAAACTGAAATGCAATATGCTCAGATTGAGAAGGAACTTTTGGCAATTGTGTTTGCATGTTCAAAATTTCATGATTATATTTATGGTTGAGAGATCCAGATTGAAAATGATCATCAACCCTTAGTTACTATTTTAAAGAAGCCTATGCATTCCACTCCAGCAAGATTACAAAGAATGATGCTTAAATTACAAAAGTACAACTTCAAATTGGCCTATACAAAAGACAAACTAACTTCTTTATCTGGCTGATACCTTATCCAGATCATAAGTAGATTGAATACTCAACCACTGAATGTGTACGACAGATTGATGAAATAATCCATGAGTTTATGGATAGGGGTTATGAATTGGAACTATTAACTAGTATCAAAAAGGATGTAATTGCATCTAGGAACTCTGTAGCTAAGCCATATTTTGATAACACCTTGATAGGAACAGTGCTGGCTCGAGCTTCTGAGAAAAAGAGTAATGCGGTACGATACATAACTACCTTTAGTGGATGTAGTGATGGGATAAGGAATATAGTTATTGAAAACCAGGCTATATTAAGAGCTATGCCAGAATTACAATGATTTATTGATGATAGACCCATGTTCACTTATCATAATTATCCAAACCTTAAACAGAAATACCAGTTTTTCTTAATGTTGCTTGCTTTAGGTTTTAAGGAAGCAGTTTGAATACTTGTTGTTTCCTCACAGCAAGAGGTTCTCTGGTTTGATTCTCAGCTGGGGTGCCTTCTGTGCGGAGTTTGCATGTTCTCCCTGCATTCGCGTGGGTTTCCTCCGGGCACTCCGGTTTCCTCCCACAATCAAAAGACATGCGACTGGAGCATTTCTCCCCGGGTCTCTGCTGAAAATAGGCTCTGCGGAGCCTAGTTTGACTTTCCCGGTCAACAAATGTAAAATAAAATAAATAAATAAACAGCAGCTATGTTACAAGGATATATGTAGTAACGCTAGAATTAACAGAATGACTAAATGTGGTACTTATCCCTGCTACAATTGCTGCTGCTGCAACTTCATTAAAAGAGATATTGTTTTCACACACCTCTTAACTAAAAAGATGTATACTTTTAAATGTTTGCTATGTGCAATACTAGATCTGTGGCATACCTTGCCACTTGTAAAGAATGTTTAAGTTTTTATGTTGGGAAATCAGTACAACATTTAAAAAAATGTATTGAACACAATTCTGATATTAGGAGGGGTGTTTTAACTAATTCTTTAGTTAAGCATGTTTATGAAGCTGGTTCTTCACATTGTTTTAAGTTTAGGGTGATTGACATTATTAACAAAACTATTAGAAGGGGTGATGTGGATAATAAACGTGAAATTAAAAGGAATACAGATAGATTCTACAGCTGCAAGCTGAACAGTTACCTGGTTTAAATCAAACTGCTTCCTTAAAACCTAAAGCAAGCAACATTAAGAAAAACTGGTATTTCTTTAAATGTTTTCTGATTGTTTTAATTGACTGATTTTAATTGGCTGTGTGTTATTGTGATTATTATTTAAAGTGTGATATTTAGAATGTTGTTAGCACTGAGGAAGGATATATGTTACATGATAGCTTTGTACATTAAACATTTTTTCGATATGTTGGAGTGACTGATTTTTTCATTTTATTTACCTTATCCAGATCACCCAGAAATACAATGGAACATCTTGATGCAGATAATTTTGACTTTGATGTCATGGACATGCATAATTTCTCGACCACAAGACTTGATCTGCTATGAGATCATACAAAGACTGATCCTGTTTTGGAAAAGCTCAGCCACTCCATCCAGGTGGGATGGCCGTCTAAGCAATCCAGCGTACCACCTGAAGTACAAGCTTATTTTCCTTACAGAGATGAGATGATGGAAGATGGTATTATTTTCAAAGGTCCTAAAGTTGTTCCTGCTTCCTTGCAACATGAATATGTCAAGATTTTGCATCGTGGTCACCCAGGTACCAAATCTACCAAAAGAAGGATGAGAGGATTAGTATTTTGGACTTCTCTAGTGAAAGACAGTGACAAAGTGCTTTCCTCTTGTTCAGTATGTAACAGTACTAGATTGCATTTGCAAAGAGAACCACTTCAGCTAAGTCAAGTTCCTGAACTGCCTTGGTCAATAGTAGCCTCTGATATATGCGAGTGGAACAGTCAGCTTTACTGAGTGTTGGTCAAATTTTATTTGAATTGGTTTGAGATTGATTTATTGCCTAACCTGATGTCCACTACTGTTATTACTAAGTTGAAATGCCATTTCTCAGTCCATAGTAGTCCTCATAAGCTTATCTCTGACACTGGTACTCAGTTTACAAGTCAATTGATTCAGACTTTTGCAAAAGAACGGGACTTTGTACACGTTAGTAGTAGTCCTGAGTATCCACAGTCAAATGGTCTAGCTGAACGTGCAGTACAGAGTGGAAAGCAATTACTAGAGAAGTTACAGCATGACAATACCGATGTCTTTTTTAACTTACTTAATCTCAGAAACATACCCCATGATAATATACTGGGCTCCCCTGCTCAAAGACTTCTATCTAGGCAAACCAGAACTACCTTGCCTATCAGTTCCAGTTTGTTGAGGGCTAAAGCTAAGAACAACAGAGCAATCAAAGCCCAACTATTCAGAAAGCATTCTTTCCAGAGGTCTAATTATGACAAAATGAGCAGATTTCTTCATTCATTAAAAGAAGGAAAGACAGTGAGGATAAAAACAGCAAAATGTTTTGACCAGATTGGTCAAGTAACAGGTGTATGTGCTGAGCTAAGATCCTATTTTGTGAAATCTGAGGGTGTGGAATATAGGAAGAATCACAGACATCTTCTTCCTGCAGCAGAACTGATATCATTGCATTGTTCCTGTGATACAGACTCTAAATCTCAGAGCAATCCAGACAATGTTTCTGTTCCAGAACATGTCTTAACTTCAACTTCCATCCTTGATGATGTTCCAGATGTCCCTAAGGTTGAACATTCAGCAGAGACAGTTCCAGTTGCTAACCCTGATTCTAAATTCTATATCACACAATTTGGTCGCATTTCCAGACTCAGTGTGAAATACTCAGCAACCTGGACTTGAGTGTCTATATGTATTTAGTTCTGTACAATTGCATATCAAAGAATTATCTGGTATTTATTGCATGACAGCCAATGTCTTTTATGAAGTGTAATTGATTTCTCAAAGAAGGAGGATGTAGAGTATGTATGTGTGTTGTACCTTTAAGAAGCATTTCCAAGGACTGAACATGCATATAAATAGCAAGCACTTGCTAGCTTCAGGGGCATTTTGAGAGTGCAGCCAGAGAGTGAACATGTATGATAGAAATGCTCATTCTGTTTATAAGCTTATCTAAGGTAAAGTTATTTGCCTCAATCCTGATGTGTTTGTACATAATAAAGCTGCCTGAATCAAACCCATGCAGGTTCATCTGTTTTATCCTGACCGGATGACTGACACCTTTTAAACTGCATTTTTCCTTTTACTTATCTCTCAACAGATTTATGGCTGTTTGCATTAAGTCACTGATTGTTTTCTGTGTCTCTTTATAAGTTTCTAACTCATTTCATTTGCCCTTGCTAATGCTTAAGCACACTCCACTACCCTACCCCCAAATTCCACCCACTCCCTCTTACTCTACATTTATACTTCCATAGCACCACCCGCATATTCCTTTAACCAATAGCATCATTTCCCTCCAGTTGGAAAGCAGTACAATTACTCCCAAAATGTCATAATCCTTGCTTCCTATAACTATCAAATTGCATCTCTACAACCAACCCACTACCCTCCTAACATTTATATCCTAATTTACAACAAAGATAAAATCCAAGTAAAATAAGATGCCCCTAAGTCAGATTATTTTACTATTTCTCCACACTCTACTAGCCTTTATCACCAATTATCCAATCCACCTCCTTCAAATACCTAGGACTTCAACCAGTCCTTACAAAGAATATCAACATCTACCCAGCCTGTCTTTGTCCATAACACCCCATTTCTACAAACAAACCACATCTGATTTATTTTTCTATAAATATCTTAAAACTAAGCATTCGAATTTATGATTAAATATCAAACCAGGAACAAAATATAACTGGCCACAATCTTCCCTCTGTAAAATATCAATTCAAAAAAATTAGTGGACATATTCACCTCAATGCTGGTCCCACTGTTAATGAAACCATCACTTTCAACCCCAAAATAAACCAATCACCTAAAATATATCTCAGCAAAAAAAAAAAAAAAAAAAAAAAAAAAAAAAACAGAATCCAAACTCACTTTACTAAATATGAATCTAAGAAGTATGTACAATAAAATCCATGACATACATGCTTATCTTGCCACATACATTCCTGATGTAGTCATAGCTATTGGAACCTGGTTAAAAAAAGAAATAAAGGTTAATGAGATCACCCTCCCAGGTCACAATATACTCAGGCATGACAGACAAAGCAAGCATGTAGGTGGTGTAGCAATCGTCTGTAAAACTGTCTAACCATTACCTCACTTCCTCGGGAAATACCCAAATTTAACAATACTGAACTTCTAGTAATATTCCTAAAAATCAACACTAGGAAAACTATATGTTTAACAGCAATTTATATATCACCAGTAAGTACCATGGATACTGCTGAAAGCATCCTGTATTGGATATCTCAATGAATTATGAAACTATAATACTTGGAAACTTAAATATAGACTGGCAACTCATAAATTCCACTACGCCCACTGAATCCATAAACTTGTATAACTTCAGACAATTAATAACCACACCTACTACAATCAATAAAACTTCAGGGAGACACTCAACATTAGATTGGATTCTTACAAAGAAAAGAGAAAAACTGACAAAAGTAGGCTACCTCTCAGATAGCATAAGTAACCACATACCAACATATGCTATTAGAACTCACCATATTCTACATAAACTTATTATCTATAATCAGATATGAAATGCAACCAATTTCAGCAAAAATATTTTCAATGAAATACTAAAACATATAACTGGAATGCACTTAGAACAATGCTGCTAGACACTGCTGTAGACCACTTTAATAACATATTCTTACAAACCTTAAATAATCTAGTACCTGTAAGTAATAAAACAGTAAAGTCTAAAACCGCACCATGGCTGACAAAAGAAACAAAAATAAATCATGATAAAAAGGAATAAAGCCTGGAAAACTCAAAATGCCCTCCAGCAATTTAGACATCTTAGAAACCTTGTAAAACTAAATGTCAAACAGGATAAGCAAACATACTAAACCAGCATTCAAGACAAACATATAAACAACCCAAAACTTTTTTTGGCCATCACTAAATAAACTACTCCACCCTGGCAAGACCACTAGTCCCGCTCCAAAAACAGACAAAACAACAGACTCTATTCCCACACTTTAACTCCTACTGTATACAATCAATATTATAACTCTTAGACACTAACACATCTGCTCCCCTCACTCTATCCCTGCCCGATCAAAACCATCCAAGCTCTTCAGTTTTAATTCATTACCTACCTCACTTGCAAGGACATTGCTCCTTAAACTAAAAACTACTTCTGTAGCTGTAGAACAACTACTATCAGACTACTTAAAAATGGCTGCAGAAATCATAGCCTTCCCTGTGTCCATACTAATTAATAGGTCCATAGCAGAAAGATACATCTCATCACTGTGGAAAAAATCCTACATCATACCACAGCACAAAGGTGGCACATCTACAGAGTTTAATAACTATGGACCAATAGCAATTCTCTCCCCCTCTCAAGAATATTATAGAAATGCATCCATATGTAGCTGAGGCAATACCTAACCTCAAATACCCTGCTCTCAGAAATGCAACATGGCTTTAGGCCCCAACACAGCACCACTAATGTTCTACTACATTTTACCCATATAATAAGCCAACATAGAAACAATGGTCTGCTTGTGACCACCATGTTCTTAGACTTGTCAAAAGCATTTGATACTGTCTCACACCAGCAACTGCTCATTTGACTGTCCTCAGTAGGACTTTCACAGTGCTCCTTGTTGTGGTTCCTTAGTTAAAAGGCAACAAGCTGTTAAATAGCAACAAACCTACTCATCCTTTCAACCAGTTACTACGGGTGTCCCTCAAGGATCTATGCTTGGTCCTGTACTATTTCATATGTTTATTAATGTCCTCCACACCTCCACTCACCATGCTAATTTAGTTCAGTATGCAGATGACTCAATGTTAATATGTGCGGCCTGAACAATTAATCAGCTCCAAGACATTATATAAAAATCTTTCTCCTCTGTAGAAACCCGGCTCAAAGAATCAAACCTCCTACTCAACCCCACGAAAACTAAGGTAATGCTTTTCACCTCAAAAAGTTGCCAAAATCAAAAGCAGTCTTTTACCCTAAAGTCAGCAAATAATACCGTCATTGAAACTACAACTTGCTGTAAACTTCTAGGTGTTATAATAGATGGCAATCTCAAATATGACCACCATATACTGCACACCATAAAATCTGCACACCAGAAACAAGCTCTCTTTATAGGATTAATGGATTCCTTACAGATACTGTAAGAAGAACTCTAGCCACCACCTTCTTACTCCTGACTCTCTTAAATGCAGCTCCTGTCCTAGCAAACATAAACAGTACTCAAAGGGTCTATATTACATTGTCAAACTCACAGGAGTTTGAACGATGTAATATGGAACTGTTAAGTTCGAAACCCAAAAAGTATGAAAACACAGAACAGCAATTTTTTCCCAGGGAAAAAAATCGCTGTTCCAGTACAAAAAAAAAAAAAAAACATGTACACTTTAAACTTAAATTAATGTGGGGAGCTATGCCCCCCCACCTCCCCTATTTAAATATACCGACTCTGAGATCGCACCACAGTGGATGAAATAGCAATGCTGTGAAAACAGCCCACCAATTTTTTTCCCTGGGAAAAAAAATCGGTGTTCCGTGGCTTCGTTATTTTCGTGTTTCGAACATTTGGGTTCGATATTACAATGTTTGGACTCCTGTGAGTTTGATGTTGTAATATAGACCCTACTCAAAGAAATGTACCTTCTGCTACATTAAAATAGCTAAATTTGCCACCAGTCTCCCTCATAGGATCCACCATTGTCATAGCGTGAAGCAATTAAACTGGCTTGAACTGTACAACTACCTAACATATTCACAACTTACTACAGCACACAAACTCATTCATCATCCAGAAAAATGCCCTGCACTACAAATCTTATTTCTACCCTACTGTCCAGCAAGGGACCTCCGTTCAAGTAACAAATTCTTATTACTTACAAATTGGTCAAAAGATGTTGCAGGAGACTTGTTCTACTCCCAGTGCATTGCTAAACTCTGGAATAGTTTCCCATGCAAATAAAATTTGCCGACAAGCTCAGTAGTTTTACACCACTGCTTAAACATCTTAACCAATCCTGCTCCTGTACAAGCTCATCACAGGGTTAAAACTTTTTTACTGTGCAATACTATCCAAATGTTCTCCTTAAACATAATATTCTCAACATCTTACTGAAAGGACAAAACATTTTTTATACATAACTGCTTCCTGTACAATCCACTAATTTGCATGTGCGCTTTCTCTTAGTAACGTCCACCTCTGTAAAATCTTAGAATGTATACGGAACTACTGTTTGTGTATAAATGTAAATAGAAATGTAACTTTTGTTTGTGTATAAATGTAAATAGAAATGTAACTACTCTGTTTTTAACTGGAACTTAGTATAATGCAATGTAAGCAAATGGCGCTTTTCTTCACGGGCCTCTGCTGAAAATGGGTATTACCCAGTCTGACTTTCCATGTAAATAAAGAGAAATAAATAATAAAAAGAAGCAACATACCTAAGTTTCTTTCAGTTACTTGGAAGCCCGGTCACCTTGGAGTTAGTTATTTTAGTTAAAGGGCTGAAGGGGAGATAGCTCTGGATGTGGATAGTTTTCCACTCAAATGAAAAGCTTCAGAGAATTGCCTAATAAGTCTACACTCTTTGTCAAACAGGCTTCACAGAAATGGTCGTCAGTTAAATCAATTATATTCTTTAGTATGCAAATGAATCTGTTCTTCTGTGGTATTCAGGTTAGTATGATGCAACTATCCCAATGGGATGATATGATAACAACGCCTTGTTTGATGCAAAAAATCTTTCAGATGATGTATCATCACAGACTGTAAAAATTTAACTAAAACAAAGCAAAATATCATTCTCGTTCTATAAGATTAATTAGTTGCACTTCCTTGACTTGGTCATTGTATGAGAAGAAGGCACATTAAATGATAAACTATCTTTAGGAGACTGAGACACACGAATAAACATGCAACAGCTAGAATGTTACCTGTCTGCTCAGTTTACAGACGCAGTAGAAATCATGGCTTCATTGTTTGACTGCAATGGGAAGGACAGCAACCAAAAATGTTCACTTATTACAATTTTGACAACAGTAAACTTCAAAGCTTGCATTCCTGAAGGCTGTTAATATCTCATGGAAATGAGTATGATCTAAGCAGTGTTTTTAATAAAACAAAACCCATATGCTATAATATGTATGAAGTGCAACATGAGTTGTGACGCCTGTGCACTGGCCCAGTAATCAAGGAGCCTCAATCCTCATCACTAACAACAGTAAGGGGCATCCACATCGGGAAGGAATACACACACACTAAAGTACAATTTCCCTTAAGAGCACACAGAGATCACAGTCAGTCTGGGGCTGGTTTCTCCTTTTCTCTCCAGATCCCCAATAAGACTTCCCACTGGAGCAGCTATAGGGTATAGATCTCAGCCTAGTGGTCAAGCTAAAACCTCCAGCACCCTCTCTGTCCAACCAGTGCTTCATGTCCCTGCCCAAGTAGCCGACACACACACACACACACACACACACACACACACACACACACACACACACACACACACACACACACACACACACACACACACACACACATACACACACACACACACACACACACTTTAAGATATGAGTTATATACAAACACACAGACCCTCCTGGAGAAGGCTGCAAAATGTCCTCTAGCTATGCCCCTTCCTGCCAGTCTATAAGGTAGTACCATCTGCCACTGACCACTATCAGCTACTAATGAGACCCTTACCAGAGGGTGCCTAATTTTACTGTGCAATATTATTATCCAAATAGTAAGTTTGACTGAGCAGCAAGACTATTGGAGTGGCTTTGTACAGTATCACTATATACACGCAATGTAGTCTAAAGCTTAAATTATCTCTACACAAAGCCACAGTTGAAATGTTTAAAATATTTAATAATAAACAATAAAAACACAAGACAATACTTCTTACTATACAGTGCTAGTCAAGAGTTCAGACATCACAGGAAATGCTTAAAATAATACTGCAGAATAGTTCTGACATAAATATAGAAAACAGCTAGACTAAACTTACTAATTTCTATCTTTTCCTAAGAGCAATTACAGTTCTAAATAAACTTACATATAGAGCAAAAGCAGAGTACTGGTGAGTTGTTGTCAGCATTAGACAAAATCAAAAAATGCTCTGATTCTTTCTGTTCTTAAATTGATAACACAGTACTGCTTCACATTATATCTTCTTGACACTTCTCCAGTTTCCCAGGTTAACAGAAACCCTACATTTACATTTCTTTTGCACCTGGTCAGGCAACTACAGCAATTAAAGACATTATATATGTAAAATTTAGCAATTAACTCTGGTCGCAAAACAATAGAAAGAATCTGCTGGTTCAGACACAATGTCTCCGAGTTTGAGATCAGTCATACAATACTTGACTTATCAGCTTTCTTCCAACAGAGTGCACTGTTGTTACAATTTTGACATTCAACATTTAACACAATTTTTCTTACATTTAAGAGAACAAGCCTGTAGCTTATGTTAATATTTACAAATGACAGAATTATCTTAAAATTCTATCTAGCTAGGCTGGCAGCCTTCACATATCTTCCCCTGGAGAACTCAAGCTAATTTTTTAAGTGACTCTTGAGAAACATTGCTTGAGAGGATTAGGTCTATTTGAATACACCTTACCCCATTCCCTGCCTTAAGAGCCCATCTGTGTTGGTGTTGCTAACCCCACTGCAGTGCTGCATTGACATATCATATGCTTGAAACCCTAGGCTCCATCTTAGCAACTTGTCATTTTGCTGGCTGGCTTGGTGTAACCATGTTACAGGATTGTGATGTGTAACTACAGTGAATTTTCTTCCATACAGATAAGGCTGACATTTCTGCAGTGCCCACACTATGGCTAGACATTCCTTTCTTACAGCTGCATAGCATTCCTCCCAGGGTTGAAGCCTACAACTGAGATAAACCACCAGGTACTCTTCTCCTTCTGAAGAAATCTGGCTAAGTACAGCCTCCACCCCATGGTTCGAAGCATCCACCTGCACAACAAATTCTTAGCTGTAATCTAGACTGGCTAACATAGGGGGCCCTCCTAAAGCTTCTTTAAGCTTCTGGAATGCCTTCTCACATGCTGGGGTCCACACTACCTTATCTGCCCTGTTTTTCCTTGTCAGGTCTGTGAGGGGAGCAGCTATGGTACTATAACCATGGACGAACTTTCTGTATTACCCTGCTGGCACTAAGAATATCCTCACCTGATTTTTGGTAACAGGTGCAGGTCATGCCTGAATGACTTCTACTTTGGCAGGTTCTGGTCTGATCTTACCACTCCCCACTCTATGTCCCAGGTAGGAGACCTCTGCCATACCCACCTGACATTTTCTAGGCTTAATGGTCAACCCTGCCCTCTGTAGTCTGCCCAGCACCTCCCTGACATGCTGAAGGTGCTCTTGCCAGGAATGGCTGTAGATGGCAATATCCTCTTGGTAAACAAGAGGAAACCCTCCTGCTACTGCTGGGATATGATCTACCAGCCTCTGGAAAGTCGCTGGGGCATTCTTCATCTCAAAGGGCATCTTTGTGAACTCATACAAGCCAAAAGGAGTCACAAAGGCTGACCTCTCTCTTGCACTGGGAGTCAAGGGCACCTGCCAGTAACCCTTGGTAAGATCAATGATGGAAAGATACTTAGCCTCACCCAGCTGCTCTAGAGCCTCATCTGTCCTAGGCATGGGGTAAGCATCTGACATTGTGTGACTATTTCATTTCCTGTAGTCCACACAGAACCTGGTGCTGCCATCCTTCCTTGGCACCAGCACCACTGGGGAGGCCCAGGGACTATTGGAATCTTGAATTACCCCTAGTTCCAACATTTCCTGTATCTCCTCCCTCAGAGTCTGTTTGACTCTCTCAGGCACCCTATAAGGGGCTGGCCTAATAGGCCTTTGGGGTCCTGTATCTACCTGGTGTTGCACCAGGTGGGTGCACCCTGATTTCCCAGTGAACATATCCCCAAACTCCTGTAACACTGCTTTGATTTTTCCTACAGGGACTGAGGTGTCAGTCTGAGACTCACTGAGGAGATCAGTCACCATATCTCCCTCAGACTCCTCCTGCAATCCACTGCAAATACTCAGCACAAGGGCCTCCCTATCATGGTAAGGTTTCATCATGTTAACATGGTACAATTTGTGCTCCTGCCTAGCAGTTCCACCATGTGGTTAACATCACTTACCTTTCTTACCATCTTGTAGGGTACCTCCCAAGCTGCTTTCAGCTTGTTGTGTCTGACAGGAATGAGAACCATCACCTGCTGCCCAACAGCATACTCTCTTGCTTGAACATTTCTGTCATACCATACCTTTTTCTGTTTTTGGGCTTCTGCCAGGTTCTGTTACAAAATAGAAAGAACTTGGAATAAGGAAAGCCACACAGTACCTGCCAAACCTGATTTATTGAGCAAAATACCAAAATAAAAATGAGAACGAATAAAAGCAACATCAGATGTACTAAGCGCTTTCACCCTGTCATAGCTAGGGCATCATCAGAGTAATGAAAATACAAGAACACTTCCACCCCTTTATATACGTAATGAAATGAATAATTCATTGAATAATTGACAAGAAAGATTAAGACCATCTTTCCTACAATTACATTAAAAACCTATTGTAATGATAAATATGCATAAAATAAATACATTAATTCCATGCCAAACGTAATTGTTGTGTAAATAAATAAATAATTAATAGAAAAAACATGTTAAAAATCAATAAATGTAAGATGTTTTGAACAATTGTCATAAAAAACTATTTCTTAAAGTAACAGTAATAAATAACAACTGAACAGATGTATAATAATACCACAAACTGAAGTTACTTATAATAGAATAAATCAAGTAGATGAGATATAATGGATGATAATCTTGAAGTTCATAATAATAATATATTTCTGAGAAGGAAATACCAATAATTAAAAACAGTGCAGTATACAAAATAATAATATGTGTAATAAAATTATACAACATATGGACATTACACAAAGACTTATTAAAGCACTACAGGACAGAAGTGTTAAGGCATCTACGGATGCGATTGAATCTGAAGTAGTAGTGACTGAGTCCCAGGAGCGGCTTTATACATTACATTCTACTCCAACTTCCAGTCCAACACAAGGCTTTCCTTCTGCCAGGTTCTGCCAGGTTCTGCTGGGTTAAGCCCATGAGTTCCATGAGCCTTGTCCTGAGGTTTAGGACATATGCCACAACAGACTCCTTGTGAGATTCACACTCACCTTCCCACTCATCATGAATTAAACCTAGAGGTCCTTTCACCCTGTGCCCATACAGAAACTCAAAGGGTGAAAAACACATGGATTCCTGGGGAACCTCTCTGTAAGCAAACAACAGATGGGGCAAATATTTGTCCCACTCCCTCTTAAACTGGTCTGCAATGCCTGTAGCATGGACTTGATTGCAGAATTTAATGTCTCAACAAGACCATTAGTCTGGAGATGGTAGGGGGTGGTCTTCATTTGCTTCACCCCCACAGTACTTCCACAGACAAGCCAGCAGGTCTGACATGTAATTGGCACCTCTGTCAGTCAGTATTTATTTTAGGAAACCTACCCTGCTGAAAATCTCTAACAAAGCATTTGCCACCTTTTCTGCCTCAGTGGAGGACAAGGCCACTGCCTCATGGTATCCTATAGCATAATCTACTTCCACTAGGATATACTTTTTCTCTGTGAAACTTGGGGTACTCAGAGGCCCCACAATATCCATAACTATCCTCTGAAATGGCTCCTCAATCACAAGCAAAGGCATCAAAGTTGTCTCTTGCCTACCTTTTGGCACTGCTCACACGTCCTGCAGTACACTGTTACATCTCTGGAAATTCCAGGCCAATAGACATTCTGCATAATATGTCTTTTGGTATGTTTTATGTTCATATGACCTGCAAAGGGAATATCATGGGCTATGGCTAGAAGCACCAGATGGTAAGCTCTGGGAACTACCAACTGCTGTATCCTTTCACCTTCTCGTCCTCCCTCAGGGATCCACTTTCTATACAGTAACCCTTTGTCATAATATACACATTCCCCCTTCCCTTGAGAATCAGGTGCTTCACTAGCTACCTGCCTCAGGCCTTGCAATGTAGGGTCTGAGAGTTGACCTTTGCAGTCACTCTGTCCAAGAGAACATCAGTACCCACAAGCAGCTGTGGCTCACCTTCACTCTCACTGCTACAGACTAGCTCCCTCCTGGAAGTAACCACCTCACCAGTTTTGGTTGCAAGTATGCGGTCTGTCTGGGTTTCCCCCAGGCTACCAGACCCACATGCTTATCTCGAAGCCTGACTATGTGTAACTGCATTAACACATGGTACTGCCTCATTCAAATCCTTCCCTATCAGGACATCTACAGGATGGTAGTTTGGTACTCTTGTTGTCTCAAGACAACCAACTATTGGCATTTTGTCTATCCCACTTACTGGCCCCCTCACCTTTTGTTCCCCACCTTGCCTCAATGGACATCTATTTGCCACATGGCCCCACTGATTGCATTCAAAACATTTAACCCTAGGTCCTGGACATGTACCTGTACTAGTGACTTCCCTTAGTACTGGCAGATTCTGTTAGGGCAGTCTGGACTGCCCACTATGGGTTCCTTTAGACCCATGAGCAGCACTGGGGGTCCCTTTCCTGTGCAAGGATGCCCTGCTTGCTAGGTATAGGTATCCCTTCTTCCCCAACTCATCTGAAGTAGCACATTGTCTATCAGCTAACCAGATCCTCATGTCCTCAGGCAAAGTGCTAAGGGTTTGTTCCCTCACCAAAAGGTCTGCCAGTCCTTCAAAAGTGGTGACTTGACATCCACTCCCCCACCTATGAAAATAAGTGCTCAGTTCAGCAACATATTTACACACACTTTCATCTGCCTTGCGTCTATGCTCATGAAATGTTTTCCTATAAGTTTCAGGTGTTAACTTAAAAAATTCTAACAAACAGTTCTTAGCAGTATAATCAAAATATTCACAATCAGAAATTTTAGACAACACAGTTACAGCTTGGGTCTATATCAGAAGATTGAAGTTTCAAACCTTCGAATCTGATATGGTCAACACCATATAATCGAAGTCTTGACACTTCAAATCTTTTAATGGAGATCTCCGTACAGCACGGAAAGGGAAGATTTCCCTTTTCTGCACTGTAGTGCAATCCCAGAGTTGGTATATTTAACTAGCGGAGGTGTGGGGGGTGCAGGTGGGCTTGCCCCCCTGCTTAGAGTGTTTAAATGTTTTGTTTTTGAAGGTTGTTGTGTTTTATTACATTTTCGATGTTTTAAGACTTTAATTATATGGTGTCGACCATATCAAATTCAAAGTTTTGAAACTTCGATAATGTAATATAGACCTTTACAGCTTTACCATGGAGTAAGGGGGTCAGGAACCGTACCCTGATCCTTTGGTCAACATCATACTATTTGCACACCCTCTCAAACATACAAATGAAACTATCAAAATTATCCCCTTCTGTAAACTGTGGAAGAAATATACTGAACTTTTGTGCTTCTGGGATCCAATTACTCCCTTCCCCATTACCTCCATGACTCTGGCGAAGAGTCAGCATCTCCTTTTCATGCTGCCTCTGTCTTTCCTTCTCAGCTTCCAGGCGTAGCAGTTTCTCATTATCCTTAGTCTGTAGATGTCTCATTCTCTCTGCTGCTTCTGTTTCCAAATGCCTGGCCTCCAACTCAAGTCTCTTTAGCTCCAGATAGATTTTTAAGTCCTCTGCAGAAAGGTTGAGCTGTCTGTTCTCTGAGTGTTGTACATCTCCATGGCTAGTCTGATTGCCTTCCTGATTGCTGTTTTCTGATGCAGCTGTGACCAAAGCTGCAATCATGTCTGCCTTAGTCAGGTTTCCATGCACCAGTCCATTAGCCTGGCACATCTTAGCCAACTGGCTCATTGACAGCTCACCATACTCCTCTGCTGACATGCTTGCCTGTTTTCCCTGACTAACTAAGCTAACAAAAGAAATAAAGCAATTGTGATCTGAACTCTGAATGTTCACTGCATGGCTGATTTAGAGTACAAAAACACCTTCAGTGATCACTGTACACAAGCTACAGAAATGCACTATCCACAACACTAGAAGTCAATTGCCAACCAATTAATATGTGGTGTGGATATCCCACCACTGCCAACTAATTAATATGTGATGCCTGTGCACTGGCCCATTAATCAAGGAGCCTCAATCCTACCACTAACACAAGTGAGGGGTGTCCACATTGGAAAGGATAACAAATACACACACAGTAAAGTACAATTTCCCTTAAGAGCACACAAAGATCACAGTCAGTCTGAGGCTGGTTTCTCCCTTCCTCTCCAGATCCCCAATAAGACTCCCCACTGGCACAGCTATAGGGTATAGATCTCAACATAGTGGTCAAGCTAAAACCTCCAGCACCCTCTCTGTCCAACCAGTGCTTCGTGTCCCTGCCCAAGTAGCTCACACACACACACACACACACACACACACACACACACACACACACACACACACACACACACACACACACACACACACACACTTTGAGATATGAGTTATATACAAACACACAGACCCTCCTGGGGAAGGGTGTCACAGGTTCTCCAGCTATGCCCCTTCCTGCCAGTTGATAAGGTAGTACCAGCTGTCACAAGCCACTAATATCAGCTACTAATAAGGCCCTTACCAAAAGGTGCTCAATTTTACTGTGCAATATTATTATCCAAATAGTAAGTGTGACTGAGCAGCAAGACTATTGGAGTTGCTTTGCACAGTATCACTATATACATGCAATGTAGTTTAGAGCTTAAATTATCTCTACACAAAACAGCCACAGTTGAAAGGCTTAAAATATTTAATAATAAATAATAAAGGCACAAGACAATACTTTTTTACTACACAGTGCTAGTCAAGAGTTCAGACATCACAGGAAAATGCTTAAAATAATACTGTAGAATCATTCTGAAATAAATATAAAAAACAGCTAGACTAAAGTTACTATTTTCTATCTTTTCCTAAGAGCAATCACAGTTCTAAATAAACTTACATATAGAGCAAAAGCAGAGTACTGGTGAGTTGTTGTCAGCTTTAGACAAAATCCAAAAATGCTCTGATTCTTTCTGTCCTTAAATTGATAACACAGTACTGCTTCACATTACATCATTCTTGACACTTCTCTGGTTTCCCAGGCTAACAGAAAATCTACATTTACATTTTTTGTAAGCTTGCACCTGATCAGGAAACCACAGCAATTAAAGCATTATATATGTAAAATCTAGCAATTAACTCTGTTCGCAAAACAATAGAAAGAATCTGCTGGTTCAGACATCATGGCTCCGAGTTTGAGATTAAATAGTCATACAATGCTTGACTTATCAGCTTTCTTCCAGCAAAGTTCACTGTTCTTACACTTTTGACATTCAACATTTAACACAATTTTTCTTACATTTGAGAGAACAAGCCTGTGGCTTATATTAATATTTACAAATGACAGAATTATCTTTTAAAAACAATATGTCAATTAAAAGGCAACTATGTTAGAAAAAGGATTGGGAACCATCTATAGACTCACAGAGAGTAGGGACTTTTCCATGAAGGCACTGTGGGGCCTGTAAATGTATTTTTAATGGGTCCAGTTTTTTGCATCCTACACATGACTGTTATGTAGATGTCCCCTTCTATGCTGATTGTAGCACTAGGAATATAGTCTATTATACATTTTGTGTTCTATGTGGTGCATTCTATGTGGGGAAAATGAATTGCTCACTTAGGAAGCATGTACTTGAATACATAAGGGACATTAGGAATAACAAAAGCACTAGTGCTTTGGCGAAACATGTTGAGTTGAATAATGAATATTCCCAGAATATTTACTTCCCTGGTCCCTGCTAGACAGGGGACCAGGGAAGTAAATATTCTGGGAAGAAATAGCCAGGGAAATGTTATGCCTAGGCTTGTATAGGCCCTAGGGACAATAGCCTAGTACCAACCTATGAACCTATGAACAGCATTAGTTTAGATTTTCTGTCCTAGAAATAATAGCAGAAGACTTTAGAGGGGGAGACATTAGGAATAAAATGGAAGCATGCGAGCAAAAATGAATTTTATTTTTAAAGCTGATACATCTCCTGGTCTCAGTGATATGGTTTCACTCAAGCCATTCTTACGTCAGAGACCACTGAAGCATTGATTTTAAATGTATGTTTTACTTTAAATTTTTGTCTTAATTAAACCTTAGTAATTGAGAGAAGTTCCTGATTGGTTAATCTACTATATAAGAGGTTTTGAATTTTGTCACTGTGTTGTCCGATGAAGTGGTTGCAGCCCGTGAAAGCGCTCATCTATTATTAAACAGTATTTGTTTATATCTGGAGTCTGGTTCCTGCCTTGTAGGGACTCTACTTTGTTATTTTATTTCGCTTATAAATCTCCACAGAATCAGGGACAAAGTTAGAAATAAGAGACATGGGCAGTTTTAAACTGCTAGTACTATTAATATGAGACACTGACAGAAAAGAATGAATGTGAATTAATATTCATTTTTTGAAGTAAAATTTGTCTGTAAATCTAA
Source organism: Protopterus annectens (assembly GCF_019279795.1). NCBI lineage: Eukaryota > Metazoa > Chordata > Ceratodontiformes > Protopteridae > Protopterus > Protopterus annectens. The sequence goes on along the minus strand of NC_056741.1, from coordinate 243,678,880 downwards.
GTATTGTCATTATTAAGTGTAAAAAGTTACCAGTTTTAGCAGGGATTAAGCGGGACAGTTGAGAGGAATGTAAAAGAACACACTCCTAGAAATGTAGACTACTTCCCATTGCAGAATTTTAACCACAAAGAGAAAACAATGTCAGCACTGCCCTTTGCAGACTCTATCGAGAAAGTATACAGAGATAAGTCTTTCGGGTTAATAACTTTCTTACCTCTGCAGCAGTGTTGTTGAACTGCCTCCTGGCACAAAATAATTCCATGAACTTCACACAAGCAACAAATGCAAAAGCAGTTTCTTTGGTAACTTGGGTGTTGGTGAAGGCTGGTGTCATCTAAAATGTTGTGGCATGTCACCTTTGACACGCATGTCATAGGTTTGCCATCACTAGTAGAGTTTTGTAGAACATCTCTGAATTTCCTCATATTTTGCCCTGCCCCTCATAAATGTTTTTGATTTTCTGGCAAATCACTGAGAATTTCTGTCAGTCGATAACACCAGATATTGGAGTTTCATACTTTAGGCACTTAAGAAAAAAAGAGAGAGAAAGGGGGGGGGGGTGAGGGTGAAAAACAACCTGCTATGAAGATGTTGTTTTCTCCATTGCTTACCTTACATTGTACTACACTACACCCACTATTAAGGGGTGTACACATGCTTTGCACATCAGAATGCAATGGAGAAAGCTGAAGAACACTAAAGTGCCATCATACAATGACATTATTTAAGAAAGATAAGCAATGTCTTCCTTAAGTAATGTCATTGCGTGATAGCAATAACCCACTCCTGAGTGTGGCATTTTTTATCACTCTCACTTTACCCTCATAATCAAACTACACTAACCCTATGGGTAAATGTTTTGATACTTATACCTAGCCATGGATTGTTGTTAAATTACCTATCCCGGTTTTCATATACCTGATTGTCTTGTTCATATACCAGCCTTATTGATATGGTTCATTATTGGGAAGGTTTTCTGTTGTACTTTCAGGTGAACCTAAATGCTTTATTTCATAATGGGTAAGTGAACTGGTCTTTCTCTGATCCTTTTCCACTGTCACCCAAGACACAAGTGCAAAGGTAATTGTATATGTGAAAAGAGGCTAGTGCTTAGCTTGTGGAGTATGTCAGTAAATATATTTTGGTTGATAGACAGCATAGCTTTCACCCTAGGTACAGTATAATTGCTGCCTCATTTTGTCTCAATGATCACAGTGTCACAGTAGATAGTGTTGTCACCTCACAGGAAGAGGTTCCCCAGTTTGATTCTTGGCTGGGGGTGCCTTCTGTGTGGAGTCTGCATGTCCTCCCTGTGTTCACGTGGGTTTCCTCTGAGTGCTCCAGTTTCCTCCCACATTCCAAAGATATGCAGTAGGTGGATTGGATACTCTAAATTGTCCATAGATATAAATGTGCAAGTGCATTCTATGGATGAACTACAGTGGCAGGGCTACCCACCTGAAGGTGTGAACCTTGGCTTTAGATGATTGTCACTACTGAAGTGGCACCCTAACCCTATGTGCAAAAATGGGAAAAAGGGGTTATGGGTGGATGGATGGATGGATAGATGGATGGGGTCTATATTGATATACCGAAAATCCTCTTGTGCGAATAAGTAAATGACACATAAACAGCGATACGCAAAGACAGCAAATGTACAAAACTGCGAAATACAAAATGTCGAATCCCCATATTTGGCCAACTCCACCTCCCGCTACATACTGCCTACCCAAACAAAATAAAAAAAACACACTACCCATACCTACATTTCACCTACATATCCCATATCCTAATAAAACCTACATGACACACAAATACATCTAACTATAAAAAACAACACCCAAAAAGTAAACAAAAATATTACCGTATATACTCCGCTACTCAACTACATTACTATATACACACTGAACTTAACCCTATTTCTAACCCTAGCATCTAAGTTATACATACCACTACATATGCACTTACCTTAACCTGCACCCTAACCCTAAGGTCAGTAACTATCGCACACTTATCTTAGGGAGCTATACTGGATAAGGAAATCATCTACTGCCATGGACAACTATGGCAGTTTGATCTTTGGATCTTCGTGGTTCTAAACGTTTGCTCTTCTGCCACTTCGCTGTATACGTTTCGATGTTTACATATTCACGCAAGAGGATTTTTGTTAATTCAATATAGACCCGATGGATGGATGGATGGATATATGGATGGATGGATGGATGGATGGATGGATGGATGGATGGATGGATGGATGGATGGAGCATATATACAAATAATATGGAAACTAGACTATTAACTGGTCTATTTTCCCTGACATGAAATGTGCATTTGAGGCAGGGGACCATACTCTTCTTCTGCAGATGCTAACAGACTGTGGATTTTCTAATGATAATAACACTTACATTAAAAAATAACTTACTGGCAGAACGTTCTGAGTAAAAGGAACAAAACTTCAAACTGAAACTGCCATGCTAATCCTTTGAGTCCTTTAGTGTTCCATGCTAGGCCATCTTTTGTTCTCAGTATTTTTGAATGATCTGCCATGGAATTTTTACCAACTTAACTGTGTCCTTTATGCAGACGACATTGTCTTTATACATGCAGGCACTCATTTAAATACCATCACCAATAATTCACATCAGTACTTTATGCACCACTGGAACTGGTTAACTACTAACAGACTAGTTCTAAATTCTTGAAAAACATGGGTGATGTTATATGGAATCTCAAAACATGAAATATGCCACTGATATCATTATTACCAACCCCACAAATATATCACTGCCACACACTCACACACACACACACACACACACACACACACACACACACACACACACACACACACACACACACACACACACACACACACACACACACACACACACACACACACACACACACACACACACACACACACACACACACACACACACACACACACACACACACACACACACAGAGAGTTGGGAGGGTGGCCTAATGGTTAAGGTGTTTGCCTTACAAACACAAGGTGCAGGGTTTGAGTCTCACAACGGATAATTGGCTAAGCTTAAAATGGCTCGCAAGGGCAGTTAGCTTAGTAAGAATCTATGAGAGCTAGCCACTTTGCACTGATCTCTCTCTCTTCAGAATATGGCCTTACTATAGGCAAAAGAAAACAAAATAATGAGAGTCATTTATTTGGGCAGTAGAAGTGAACATACTGCATCACATTAAGTAAATACAAGTGCCTTCATATCACCATAACAGCATTAGTATTCCAAAATACACATTTAAATTACTAAGTGATAGATACTGCTCACTTCTACTATATAAACTGGCTATCAAGAAACAATTTTACAGTCTCTGAGGAATTTCATTACTTAGATCCTCTGTTAAACTTGTCATTACTGAAAAAGCTTTTACCAAACTTGCATCAGCCTGCTGGCACAATATCCTGGATAATATCCGACAAACTGATACTGTAGTTTACTTCAGCCAGAAACTAAGATCATATGCTCAAGAAGAATATATGAACCTGTTTTTCAAATCCTGGTTAAGCGGTACATATAGTTATCATTCACATGTACATTGACAAACATGAAGGATGCCTAATTAGGTCTACTACAAGTGTTCACATGATATTATCTCACAACACACTTGCTTGAAAAGGAAATGCTCTAAATCCCAAAAGCTTGACCTTACCTAACTATTTAACCTAGGTGAATGTCATTGGATTGTTTTTAACAATTTTCTCTTACTTTGTGACTATCATTTTGAGATGAACACAGCTACAATGAGCTCCATTCAGCTTTCAACTTGGAGAGCTTTAATCAAGTCGGCCACTAGGCAACATACTCTACTAATTGTATAAGATCCTTATTCCCTCTGTATTTAATTAGGTGAGCTCCAGAGTCTAAGATTAAAACTATTCCAAAACAAAACTCTAGTTCATTTCCAATTCTCTTAGCTCTACTCATCCTTAAAGAACTTGCTAACAACATTTGCTTTCTGTAAGATTAATAGCTCTAACAGTCTATTTCTTAGTATAACTTCACTCCCCCTTGGCTCTTTATAAATTTATAAATGTCATTTATAAATGACTTCCACCAGTGCCTTCCTAATGTTAAGCTTGTCCGATATGCAGATGACTCTGTGATAATCTGCTCCTCTGAAACCCTCCCCATACTACAGAAACTAACCCAAGAAGCCTTCCTATCAACCAAAAACTGGATGTTAAACAATCATCTAGCACTAAATGCTTCCAAATCCAAAATTATGATATTCACCCCCTCAGAGTATACTAAAATTGACAAGAAGTCTTTCTCCATAACTAGCCAAAACCGGACTCCTATAGAAATCGTATCCCATACAAATCTACTAAGTGTCACTATTGACGAACAACTTAAATTTGATATTCATCTCCAAACAAATATAAAGAAAACCCACCAAAAACTAGGCTTACTCTACTGTCACAACCACTTCCTCACTCCCTCAACCAAACATGTCATTTCTACCACCTACCTCATACCCTCCCTCTCATATGGTGCCCCCTTCCTTACTGATCTCCAATCTCGTCTAAAGACTAAACTAGCTTCCCACTATGTCAAAATCTCAAAGTTTGCCACTGGTACCAAATCCTTCACTCACCACTGTAATGCCCTTCGCAAACTAAATTGGCTAAAATTACCCCATCATCTCTCCTTTATCCAACTTACTTATGCACATAAACTCATCTTTAAACCCTTTCTCTGCCCTTCCCTTGACTCCTCCATCCAATTGCATCAACCTGATAGACTACTCAAGTTAAGCAATCAAAACCTGCTCGAAGAACACAAACCTGCTCGAACTCCAGGCAAATTCCTTTTGTCCTTCTCTCTATCCTGACTCTGGAATTCCCTTCCTCCACAAATTTGTACCACCAACAACCACTCCACCTTTGAAACCTTGCTCCATTCGCACGTCTCATCCCTCTGGGAATGGTCCTGCTCCCACCCCTACTGACTCCCCTCTACTTAACCATATCCTACCTATCTCTCTTCTCTAATTTTTCATAACTCTGATCCCTCTCCTCTACTTCTCCACACCCTACCTACCTCGCTTTTTTAATTTTCACAACATTATCCCTGCTGTATAGTTTCCTACCTAATTTTTCACCTACATTTATGCTCCTTACTTCTTCCTTCTGTACCTATATTTTCACTCTGTTAGTTGTTAATTTATCTCTTCTCTGTTTCTTGTTTCTTTTGTAATCTGACTTGAGAAGTTCACTTGTATAGACTATGTAAATATATATACATGTAGACAGTACCTTTGATTGCCCTGTAAAAGCATTTATACTATCATTTCTTTTGTTAGTGCATCTCTTATTTCATTGTATACTACAAATTTTATATAGTTTGTAACATTTTGTTGGTGTGTTTGTCTAATTACTTTATCACTTGTTTAACCTTGTTGGAGCTTTTCTCCCCAGGAATCCATTGAAAATGGGCTCCTTTGGCCCAATGGACTATCCTGGTAAACAAACTGTAAAATAAAACAAACAAATAAATAAATAACCTTCCAGCACGTGGTCCTATTACTCTGGGTAGCCCTGCCAGAGCCCTAACTGTAAATTTAAAGCTACCATCCAGTTCCTAACTCAGTTCCTTGCTCCTTAACTCTAAAACTCTAGCATCTCTCCCTAAACCTACCTAAATGCCATCATTGCTCCCTAACCCTAAATTCTCTTCCCACTTCCTAATCATAAACTCTCTTCCAGTTCCCTACACCTAAAATTCTCCTCCTGTTTCCTAATCCCAAAACCTCCTTTCCTGCTCCTTTTTTTTAAACACCTTTAAGAACTTATCACATAAGACATAGGTACATGTACATTAATAGAAAAGAAAACCATATTAACACTGTCTACATACGGATTCACTTTATAATCTCGAAGTACTGAAATCTCGAATTTCAGTATCTTGAGACTATAAAGCCAAAATTTCAAACTACCAAAACCCCAAAAGCGTGAAATTCAAAATTGTGACTTTTAAATACACCCTCCAGCACACAAACACACATACACCTTCCTCCCCACACTACACCCAAACAAACAAAACACACACAAACACAACAACACAAATACATGAATCTACCCCACATATCAGCAGGGGGGCAAGCCCCTCTGCACCCCACCCCCCTGCTACTTATATATACTAACTCTGAGGTTGTACTAAAACGACAAAGACACTAAACCAACCACTACACACTCTACATTCCCCTCACACAAACACACATCATATACGTACAAACACCACCATTCCCAACACTTACACACTCACACTCTTACCTACATACCGTAACCTAAACCTACAACTTCCCAACACACTAAAATACACTAAAATCCCTACCCAAAACCCTTAAAATATAAACACTTACCTGAATCTCCAGCTATCCATTAACACAGCGTAACACCACAACCGCTGATTCGACATTTCCGGATTTTGTTATGTGGTCTATCGCGCAATTTCGATATTTTAGTCTTGAGATACTGAAATTTGAGATTTCAGTATTTTGAGAATGTGAAGTGCACTCCTATATACATACATTATACATCACATAAGTTTTCTTTCTTATAACTGCTAGACAGGGGTCCAGGAAAGTAAATAATGTGGGAAGAAATAGCCAGGGAATTGTTATGGCTAGGCTTGTATAGGCCCTAGGGCTGATAGCCTAGTACCAACCTATGAACCTATGAACCTATGAACCTATGAACCTATGAACTATCATCAGTCTAACATTACAAAATGTGTTTAGCTATTTTCTTCTCTTAAATCTCACTCCTCCTGAAACAAAATCTTGCATGTATTGTTCTGACAAATTCCATTTATTTCAAAGTAATGTGCTCCTTCCCTTTTCTAAAGATCCATTTTCTAGTTCATATTCAGTACTTCATATGCAGCTGATTTAGACTTTTATTTCCATTTTCTTGTAATTGTTGTTTTTTTTTTTTTTTTGGCAGTCAACAGAATTAAATTTAATAAGTTCCCTTAATTAATGCCCCCTCACCCATAAACTTTTCACCACCCTTCACACATATAATCTCAGAGGTATTTCTCAATGTCAACCACCCAACTAACTCCAAAAACTAAACTTCATTGCACTGACCATGCATTCTCCATCTTAGCAGCTAACTTTGGGACTACATTCCACTCTCAATCAGAGACATCCAAATGTACTCAGACTTCAGAAAACAGCTCAAGGAACACCTCTTCACTCAAAGTGCATCTGCATTTACACAGGTCATATTACATGAGCACTGCAGCTTTCCCCACAGCCTTGTATTCCTGTTTCAACCTTCCTTATCTTATCTTGTCATTCACTCAGTCGCTTGCTGCCTCTTATTCATCCTACATCCCTCTTCTCATTGCATCTCTTACTGTTCTCTCCTTTCTACTCCTATTCTTTCTGCATCTCTCTCTCTCTCTTCTTCCTTTGTAGCCATCTCAGTAATTTTTGGCTACATCTTATCCCAAAAGCTCTGTTAAGCATAATTCCATTTTTCCATCCATGTTTTGACTTTGTAAATTGCTTCTTGAACTAAGTGCTATAGCATATCCTCGTAGCTGTAAATATGCTTGCTCATTTTGGGTGTAATCCTATTGACCTGGGCTTGTGCATGTAAATGGTCCATTGAGGTCAGTGCACTACTCTTGTAAACAAATATAAATAAATAAATAAATAAAGCTTCACTATGTCCAGGAAATTTGGATCCTGTTTTCCAGCTATGAAGAATAATTTTCTTTGTTACAGCTACTTGCTCTCCTAATATTTCTAACAAAGTACTCTGTAAGGAATTTTTAAAATATATCAACTCATTACACTCCCAAAAAACATGTTATCAGTTACATCTTTCTTCCTCATCACACCTCCAACATTCACTATCTACTAGGGGAAAACTTCTTTGAAGTCTGCTTCAAGTATAAAAATACATACGAAAGTAAAGCTCCTAAACTTTTTGGACTTTGTTGCATACCTGAAAGCCATACATAATTTCTCCCATTGTTCCATTGTAAATTGCTTTCCCAGTCTCTGTTCCTAATCATTTCTAACCTACTCTGACTGATTCTTACAATTTTTCATGCAATATTTTATATGTCATAGCAATTATCCATTTTTAACAGCAGTTTCTGTTCTAGGTTCAACTAAAAACTCTAACAGATCATATCTTTTGCTTAGGAGTTCCTTATCCTTTTCTCTTTGCCTTTACTCTGATATCAATGCCAGATACGGAAGGCAGCCTCTGACCTGCAATCCAAATTTCTTGGCCGCATCTCTCTTTATTGTTATTCCCATATTATTTATTTGCTTCCAATATTTTGGTTCCTTTGCCAGTTTTTGCCAGAAAATTCCAGCCCCCTCTTGTCTACTTTCCCTACCCCTACTTACAGTCATCCCTACTGACAAATTGTTCTTTCTCCTTTCTTGTGTTGGCTTAGTTCATAGAATACTTTCTGCAGCTTTATGAATATAATATTGTGTGGTTGTTATTCTCCTTGAGGATCTGCTTCCAAAATCCCACTCTCATTATTTCTTGAACTCCCCCTATAACTCATCATTCATTTCCACTTTGATTTATAACCTTCTACTTGTGTTGTGTATATTAAACTTAATTGTGTAGCTGTAAAATATCCCTTCAAACCATATAATTCTAAGCCAGCTTGTTTTGTTGGGAAGATTAACTTATTGCACTTAAACTTTGCCTTCTTCCCCTCCAGGATAAATTCCTTCAGCCCTTTATTAATTACTGTACACTTTTTTCCTGATTGCTAAAACTATGCCTGACCTATATATAAAACAAAAAGGACTAAAAAAATTCATGGCTTGAATCTTACTATCAGTATCCATAATCAAGAGCTTCCAGTTTCTCAGTTTTTGTATTATTTTTTTCGTCAGTCTCTTCCCACATATCCTTAGCTGCTATAAGAGAAGCCTTTTATGCATACTCCTAAATACTTCTGTGATGAAGGGGGAAACTGCCAGCACAGCTATCTGGAAGCTGTGTGTCATTTGTGAATATCAACAAGATTTGTGTAGGATGCTTGTGTTGCAAATGTATTGGAACTGTATATCATTTGTATATCAAAATAGGTTTGTACAGACGTGTGTTGAAAAGATATTTTAAAAAGTGCTTATGCTTAAAATGTAACCACAGTGTTCCCTGCTGGAAGAGAACAGAAATGTACATGAACTATTGTAACTGTTTATGTATATATTTTAAGAGTGGAAACTGGAATACAGGAGGTTAACTTCAGAAAAATAGCTTAAATTAAATCACTTTATGACAGCTGCAGACATAATCCCCAGGATTCAATAAACTCCATGCAGGTATAGTGGTATTCCTGTACATAGTGAACCAAGTTCATTTCCGCATAGCTTTAACAGCAGTGCACCTTGCATATTCATGAAGGTGTGCTCCTACTAAAGCTAAGTGGACACGAATACTACTGAGTGCAGGGGATGTGTTTAAGTAGTGCACACACATCTAACATGCTCCCTACACTCTCAAAGTGCCGTATGGCACTTTTTAAATGCTTTTCAGTGTCCATGGACACTGAAAGCTAATAAAATAGCAAAACAGTGTATGTGGACACTGAAACAGCTAGGTGCTCAATAAATAAATGCAGGGGGTGAGTGACAGGTACTGTCAAACACACCCTGCATTGCGAAAGTGCTGTATGGCCATACCCCTCAACTGTACAGGTTTTCACAGAATGTCCAGATGCCTGCCTCACACACCATTCAACTTCCTAGAGCAAGAAATCTGTACAAAGCCATAAATAATGGGGGGATAAAGGCCCAAAAATGTGTTCCGGTGTGCGAGACATACCCCTGTGAGCTACATCACTGAAACCAAATGGCTGCAGCAGCAGTTCATTATAGAGCGGTACAGCTGAAAAGCACAGCTGCTGCAGCTGTTCACTATGTGAAACAAAATGATTTAATTCACAGCGATCCCTAAAGGCAGCTATCCGGCTGTATTCTAACAGAGACAGCTGTGCTAGGTGTGTTACACATTCCTTGTTTTCAAGCAAGGAATCCTTGCTTGAAAATAAGGAATGTGTAACACACCTAGCATGGCTGTCTCTGTTAGAATACAGCTGGCTATCTGCCTTTAGGGATCGCCATGAATTAAAGCATTTTGTTTCATAGTGTACAGCTGCAGCAGCTGTGCTTTTCAGCTGTACCCCTCTACAGTGAACTGCTGCTGCAGCCATTTGATTTCAGCAATGTAGCTCACAGGGATATATCTCGCGAGCTACATGCCAGAACCCCCCAAAAATAGAGACACTTTTTAAATATTGCTCTTACAAACTTGGAAAGTTGATAGAATAACAGGTTTTTCATTAGCACATGTTTTCTGAAGGGTATGAAGTCTGAAACTCAAATGTATGTCATTATTTTCTGACTGAAACTCTGAGTGATTTGCCAATGATTTGCTGAAAAAACGCAGTCATATGAGAAATAGACCACAAATATGAGGCAATAAGCTGGATATTCTGCAAAAATCTGTACAGTTGAGAAGTATGCTGTCTCATGTTTTTGGTGTGTTCCCCCAAATATCTGTCTCTACCTGGCAAATAGCAGAGGACTGGAGTCATTATATAATGGTAAACGTTTGATTTTAACACACCACATCCATTGGAAAAGTCTTGCTAATGCAAAACCTATTATTCAATCAACTTTATTAAGTTTGTAAGCACAATAAACAACTCAGATGGTGTAGAGGTACGTTGCTGTGATTGTAGTGCACAGGGTCCTGGGTTCACTAGTTGGTAGTGATGACTTTTTCCACCATGTTGCTTCCATTGTATGGAAAGCCTTCTACATGGCCCACCTCATAAGTAAGGGTATCTCATCCAGGGACAAAGAGGTCATAACATCCCTGTATTCTTCCTTTATAAGGCCCATTATCGAGTACAACACCCCTTTCGACATGTACTTCACAAAGCATATGCAGCAGCTGGAGAGACCACAGCGGTTCTTCACCAGGATAACCCAGGGCCTCAAACATCTGCAATACAGAGATAGGCTAAAAGTCCTATCCCTTGACTCAGTTTCATACAGATTCCTCAGAAGTGACCTCTGTCTGCATACAAGGCATTCATGGACCCCATCTTGATGGGACTGCTGCATATCTGCAAATCAAGCTCCATCTGAGTAACCCACACGTGCAGCTAAAACCTGGTCTCTGACATCAACAAGACTTGTTGGTGGGACAGATTTGTGTCCCAAAGACTCCCCCATCTATGGAATAGACTCCATCTCCACATCAAGCAGAGTACCTCCTTAACCCTTTGTAACTGCAACCTGGATAACTGGATGGGAAACAGAAAATATACCCCTGGGATTCCACCCATGTCCCTGCTGGACAGGGGCATTGGGTGCTGATTTGTCTAAACATGGGCTAAACTCTTGGCTAAGCTTATAAGAGCCTCAGGGTCAATGGCCTAGTAACCTCCTATGATCCTATGATGCAATATTTAAAATCTGTCCCTATGTGTCCCCTTACAATTGCCCTTACTGTGACTGATAAGGAGTAGTGATAAGTGTAAATAAAGTGGTTTTATTAATTTCCAGTTTTTTCCATTCTAAGGTATGTTTAAGAGTAGCTGAGTGGGTTTGCACATTAAGGCCCTCACTCAGCATTGCTTAAAAGTCTCATAGCAGCTAAATAAAAATGTATAGCTAAAATCTCAACAATGCAGTAGCGTAGTGGTTAGTTTTAGAGTCCCAGCTTTGCATGCAGGTGTTCACGGTTAGATACCAAGACAGGCACTTTATTTTTACATGGGAAAGCATTGTTAAAAGTAATTTTTTTATGTTAAATTATGTGGTAAGTGATATTTGTCACCCAGGGTAGTGTAGCTGGTCCAAAATGGAAGTGTGAGTGCATATAGCATGTGAAATCACCCATGTATACACAATTGTCTCATACAGTAGAGTCACACCCCAAGGTAATGTAATGAAAGCACATAGGGGTATGTCATGTAAAGTAAATCATATGCACTTAATAATATTTCAGTAATGATGAATTAATCAAAAGCTCTGATATTATTCAAAATGAAAACTGAACAATGCTAAGTAGTGCTCAGCTATGCTTAGCCGGTGTAAGCATTGCTGAAATGTAAATGCTAAGCAGCAGTTAGCTTAGCTAAGTGGATTTGCACACTGTTAAGCAGTGCTCAGCATTTACCCCTTTAAGCACTGTTCAACTCAGCTTAGCAGATTTGCACACCACTTAGCTGAACTTATCATTTTCAAAATGGTCCAATGAAAGTAAAGGGCAGGAATATGGCCTTATTTGAACTGCACAGGCAGGAATACAGCCAGAACCTGTTGTAGTTGATCTGTGCAGGTACTATGTTGAGTGTTGGTGAAGGAGTGAGCTTTCGGGTGCAGCACCTGGGCATTCAGGAGTCCAGGATCATGGCTGGACTCCTTATAGAAAACCATGATGAGAGACTGCTGCAGGGCCAGTACCAGGGCTCACAATACAAAGTGGATGCCTGGGACCATCTCACACGTGATCTCACCAGTGCTATTGGCATCCCCCAAACTGGTGAGTAGGTAAGGCATCATTATGCCAACCTAAAGCAGAGGAAGGGGGCACTCTTGGCCCAGTGGAGCCAAGATGCAATGGACACAGAATGCTCCAACAGTGTGTGAATATCACGTCTAGCCTGAGTATGTGATATACAGGTATACCTAATGTTTGTTTTTCTCCCCTACAGCTGCAGCAGAGAGGGCTAGCAACATTGAAGCCCATGTTGACAGACTGTTAAGGTGGCGCCAACAGGCTGGTGAGTTCAAATCTGTCTTGCAGTTTATAGTGCAAATAAATAAGAAGTACATTGTTTACTGCCAATAGGTATACTGTTACTGTGTTAACTGAATAAATAAAGTTTGTTCAACTAATATTGATTTACAGGATATGTAGTACTAAAGCACTGTGTCATGTCACTGTAATAAAGATCCATACCCTCAACTGTTGTGTTTATTCTGGTATGTTGTTGTAGAAATATAATGTATACAGGTTCTCCACAGCAAATATGGCTTTGACAGGATGCATTAACTGAGGTTGTTCTGAGAACCAGCTGTTAAGAAAAACTGTAGATTATGGAGCTGTAAGGGAAGATATAAATGAAATATGAAATATAGTTTCATAGTTTCATAGTTTAGGACTAGGCTATCTGCCCTGGGGCATTTGTAAGCCTAGTTATAGTGATGTGGCTTTCGCCACCCCATAAAATGGTACAAAATGCACAGAATAGATTTAGAATACTGTGCCTCTGTCTAGTAGTGACACAGTGAAGGTCCCCTTATATAATAGAATTAGTTAACTGTGCCCCTGTCTAGTAGTGACACAGATGTGACCCCTGGGGTAAACTTACGATCTCCCATCCACTCATCAAGATTTCTCTTGAAGAGAGTCAGTGAGGGGCTCTGCCTAACATGAACTGGGATCTTGTTCCAGAGCATGGGAAGCCTATGGGTTATGAATCTATCCCTCCAGCATGTCCTATTCATACTTGTACTGAAGTTTAAGTCTTTAGCTCTCGTGGTTCTGATGGATTTGGAGTTTTTCAGGTGGAGCATGTCCATCAGTTCCTGATTGGACATGGCCTTGTACATCAGGCAGAGATCACCTCTGAGCAGGCGGTATGCTACTGAATAGAGCTGGAGTTTCTTTAGTCTGGCAGAATAAGACATATGTTGGAGACCCTTGATCCTCTTGGTGAGGTACTTTTGTGGTCTCTCCAGCTGTTGCAAATGCCGGGTGAGGTACATACCAAATGGGGCATTGTACTCAATCATGGGTCTGATGAGGGAGGAGTATAGGGATACAATGACATCCTTGGATCTGGATGTGAATCCCTTCATGATAAGGTGTGCAAGGTAGAATATTTTTCTAACCACTTTGGCAACGTAGGTGTCAAATGAGAGGTCGCTGTCGACTTGGGTCCCTAGGTCTCTGATTACTTTTCCATACTCAGTGGGTTGCTGTCTATGTGATAATTTGTGGTTACTTTGTTTTTCCCAAAGGGGATGACTATACATTTTTTGGCATTTAGTTTAAGGCCGTGACTCCGGCACCAGTTGTCCATTTCTGTGAGGCCTTTTTGTAGGATGTATGTGTCCGCTGGTGTATCGACTATGGCGCCTAGTTTGCAATCATCTGCGAACTTTGTCAGCGACAACCCTCCCATGTTTGCTTTAACATCTGAGAAATAAATGCCGAACAAGAGGGGTCCCAGGACAGATCCCTGTGGGACACCACTTGTGACTGGCTTTGAGTCTGACATTCCTCCAGCGATTTTAACTTTATGGGTTCTGTCCTTTAGCCAGTTTGCAACCCATCTAGTGACATAAGGGTTTACATTTAAGCTGTTGAGCTTATCTATGATGCCTGAGTGGGGTATTTTGTCGAAGGCCTTAGCCATGTCCAGGTAGGCTGTATGGACTGCTTTGCCCTCATCAATGGCTCTAGTGACTGTTTTGAAAAAGTCAACCAGGTTCAAAAGGCAGGATCTTCCCTTTACAAAGCCGAACTGGGTGGGGTCAAGTGTCTGTAGGTCCCCAATGTCTCTGTTTATGAGTTCCATAATGATTCTTTCCATAGCTTTGCAGACCAGGCTGGTTAAGCTTATGGGGCGGTAGTTCCCAGGGTCTGTAGAGTTACCCCCTTTGTGGAGTGGGACCACTGTTGCTGTACGCCAGTGTTCAGGTACATATCCTGTAGTAAGGCTAAGGTTAAATAGCATTTTTATATGGTTTAGCTCCTCTTGAGTTCACATAGCACGCAACCCGGGATACCGTCAGGTCCCATTGATGCTGTGTTTTTAGCTTTGCTGAGGGCGGCTCTCACCTGGACATCTGAGATGACAGGGAGATTACATTCAGCTGGGATAAGTATTTCTTCTTTTGGGGGTAAGGGAGGGGAGAAATTTGCACTGAACCTGCTGTATATACTGCACCAAGCTCTGAACCCTGAATAGTAATGTGTAATGTATCACAGTGTGTCCCATGCAGCCTTGTTGTGTGTTAACCTTTGCTTTCCAGATTGTATTATTTCAAAGTATTAATGCACAGTACACTGTCATGCATGCATCTTAGTATTACAAGGTCAGACTGTCTAAACAAGAGAGCATTAGGCAGAAACCAGTCAAACAAGAAACAGCAGTCCCCATTAACTCAGTGTGATGAGAAATAGCTTAGTTGTTATTTTGTACACCCAGACATGGTTCGAATCCAGGGAGTGGTAGTAAGATGTGTGCATATTTACAAACAAGGAATCAGGAATAAATGTAGAAACAGTGAGGTAGTGGTAACAGATATTTTCTCCACAGGTTTTACAGGTAAAGAAATGTTGGTAGTAGCTGTATGAAGGGTATACTGATACACCGTGTACAGCTGTTCCACTGTCCAACCCCATGCCTGCAAATGACAGCAGGATAGGTACATACAACATGCACTCTTCCCGATACATGTCTCTCAAGTGTCACACTGTTATGGCTAGTTGTCACTGCTGCCAATAACCCTGGACACAGATAGGAAACCAGGTGAAGTATGCCAGTAGCACACTCACATAACAGCAGTGTAGGGTACCTATTCTGTGCCAGATATGTAACCCTGACAAGTATGAGTCCCCTCTAGTCATGTACCCATACTTGTCCCATTTTGACCTATATCATCCCTGGTTGACAATTTAACAGGTATGTTTGTGCTACAGAAGCTATGGGCCATAGGGTTGGGAGGGTGGCCTAATGGTTAAGGTGTTTGCCTTGCAAGCACAAGGTGCAGGGTTTGAGTCTCACAAGGGATAATTGGCTAGACTTAAAATGGCTCGCAAAGGGCAGTTAGCTTAGTACTAATCTATGAATCTATGAATCTATAGGTAAATGTAAATTGAGGGCAGACCCGTAGAGTATTTAGTAGTACTGTTGTGAAAAATAGAAGCCTAAACAGTTGTTAATGAACTTTCTGTCTCTCTGCCCACCCCTTATCTGCACCAATAATTATCATCCATATACTACGGGCATGTTGTTCTGAAAACCTAATGTTGAGACTTGTGTTCTACTATTGTTCATATATTTGACTGGTTGCATGTTAACATACCTTGTTCAAATTACGTTGTTGGTGGCCTGTTGCCGTCAATGTTACTGGCATGCTGTTACAATGCATATTGTTGTTCCATTTATGCATGTGTTCTGTTTGCTGTGCAACTGTTTCATATCTGTTGTAGGAGGGTAATTGGAACACCCACACATGCTGTTATAACTAATTTTGAAATGTTTTGTTCATGACTAACCAATATATTGTATAAAACCTCAACACCATAACATGTTTAGGAAGGCAGATCACAGCAGATCCGTGTGTCCCACCTCATCTGGCCATGGCACCAGGCCCCGGCATGTCTGGGACCCAATCTGGAACTGCCTCCTCCACTAGTCCTGCACCGCCTTCAGGTGGAACCGCATCACGGGACAGGGCCCATCGCCCCCGTGTGTGGGTGTGGAGAGGAGCCCATCACCCGCCACCAGTTCCAGAGTATGGTGCTCAGTGTCATCCACACAGAGTTGGATGGACTGCTGCACCAGATGGAGGGCCACCTGGTGCACCTCAAGGGGCAGGCTGCTCCTCCTGTCCAGCCTCCAGCACAGCCATCTTCGGAGCCATGAAGGTGCAGTGGTGACTGCCCATGGGTGGGGACCTCAGTCCCACTGTATCCATTTGGAGGCTCATGGGCTTTGTATTCCCAACTACCCTGCCCATCAAACGTGTTTACACCCTAATGTGTCATATACCACCCCTGTCTGCTGTCTTGTCTGTCTGCAAATGTATCCTATCTTACCCAACCTACCTCCCCAAACATACCTACAGCCCTTCCCAACATCCCACTCTCACCTTAAAAAAGGGGCATCTGTCCCGCAAAAAAAATCATTGCCCCATACATAGCTTTACATTTCACAACCATGTACAGTGAAATTAATCAATCTACCCAAACATTATTCTACAAATGTCTGACACCAACACCCATCCCTGTGGGGTGTGAGGCTGTAAATTCCAAATTCTACACATTATTCACAGCTGTTGCTGCAGAATAAATGTAGAGCTATGGTCCTTTCTTACACCCTTCCTGCACATCCCAAGCTGGATTTCTTAATGTTTAACCTCCTGCTTGCCTCCATTTCACCACTTCCCTATCACCGTTTTTTCTTTTCTTTAATTAAAATTAGCATGGGTGTAAGCGGGAGTAAGTGGTGCTACGTGAAGCTAGGAGGACTTAAGTGTCTCTTAGCATCGCTTAGCTTCATGCAAAACTGTGCAAACCCGCTTACAACTGCTTAAAAGTGCTTTACTCACTCTGTCTCCATCAGCCCTTGTTCTGCCCAGCAACAAAGTAATCAGCCCTACGAAACCTTGAAACCAGGACACTGTGGACTACAATCACAGTGACAACACTACACCATCAGAGCCATGTGAATTTGTAAAGCTTTTGCAAACATATCATGCATTATGGTCATTTAACATTAATTAATAAAAAATCACCACTACCAAGTCTTGAACCCAGGACCCTGTGCACTACAAGCACAGTAATGTACCTCTACACCATCTGAGCTGCATGAATTTGCAATGATTTTACAAACATATGCACTACAGCCATTTAACATAAGGGAAAAATACATATCCGTAGCACTCTTATATAAATATCTCTCTCTCTCTCTCTCTCTCTATATATATATATATATATATATATATATATATATATATATATATATATATATATATATATAAATATATATATATATATATATATATATATATATATATATATATATATATATATACACACACACATATATATGTGTGTGTATATATGTTTATGTATATATATCTATATGTATATATAAAATCTTATAATCTACATATATGTATCTACATATATATATATATATATATATATATATATATATATATATATATATATATAGGAATACTTCATAACATTTTCATTTTGGGTTCACTTTACATGCTCAAAATATAAAATATCAAATTTTAGAATTCTGAGCCTGTAAAGCTGAATGGACGGAAACGACTTTGCAGCTGTGGAGAGCACACTAACCTTGCCAGGTTACTCACCCCATCATATGTTTAGACCCCAAATAGAGGGCTGCAAAGCCACAAGAGGTGGAGTTTTAAACATTATCATGCACATACACACCTCAAGCTGGCCAAACCACACAGGAGATATCCTGAGTGCAGTTAGCAGTTGAAAAAACACCTGCTCAGGACACCCACCACATATATGTAGACTTGCTGGAATTTATTAGGATTCAGCTGTCTACCCTGCTTTTGGGTGACTTTAACTACCCAACCATAGTGTGCATGACCTATGCTACCTGAACATGAATGCACAAAGATTCCTCAGCTTTGTCAAGGATAATGCAGTGGAACAGCCGGTCAACACTCTTATGACAAGTGGGAATATCCTGTACCTGGTCATAACCAACATGAGTAGCCACTGCAGCACTCCTATAGTGTCATCCTCCTTGGTAAGATCTGACCACATAGCCATCACTGTTCAGGTCACCATCTCCCCTGACCCCCCCCCCCCCTGTCAGAGTCAAACAAAATAAACTTTACAAAAATGACTATAAATCTCCTCAGAGTAGGCAGAAGTAGCTTTACAGCCACCGTCCCATCAGTTGGAACTTGTGGTAGTATCCAAGCCCACACCACAATAGTATGTGAGCAACTACATAGCTGTATGGACTCAGAAATACCTGACAGGCCAACATCATCTCTCTCAAGGTAGGATAAATGTCCATGGTGGACAGCAGCAATACACAAATACCATAATAAGTGGAAATAATTGCTGGACAGGGCCAAGAAGGAGCAGGTGCCTTATTGGAAGCAATGTCACCTTGGCCTGAACAAGCAAATAAGGTCACAGGTGAATTACCCTAAGGCTATCTTTGAGTGCAAATTGGACACATCCACCAAGGCCAATCACTAGGCCTTCCACACATGTGTCTGCAATCCCAGAGGCAACACCCAAGTCTGCTCTGTAGTGGTGGTCAATAACACCACATATACATACAGCATAGATACAGCCAACCTGCTGCAGACAGGTAAAGTATAAACATCACCCCCCTGTCCCCCCATTGGTACACATGTGCATGCTCAGCACCTGCCCTCCTCCTCTCATTATCAGGAAGCAGGTCCATAATGCCCTCTCAAAGGCAGTACACAGAAGCCTCCATAGGCCTGATACCATCCCTGGCTGCATCCTACATGAACTCAGGAATGAGCTCTCAGCTCCATTATACACTGTAGTCAACCAAAGCCTGAGCACCGGTGTCATCTCATCTGCACAGAGGACAGCCACTGTCATCCCTATGCACAAAGGCAGAGCAATCCACTGACCCAGCCAATCATATGCACATCTGCCTAACTAGCCTGGTCTGCAAGGGCATGGAAGGTAATATCATGGACATTATGAACAGGGACATCAGCAACCTCAAAATGCTTGAGCCCACACAATGTGGTATTGTCAAAGGGAAATCAGGCCTGTTAAACTTGGTCAACTTCTCTGAAGTGGTCAACAAACACAAGGACGAGGGGAATATGGTGAACAATGCCTACCTTCACCTAGCCCAATTCTCTCACAATAATCCCCAGGTGGCCAGGATACATAACCCTACACAGCTAGGCATCAACCTGCATGTTACAAGATGGGTAGCTAACTGGCTCAGTGATAGTACCCACTTGGTCAAAGTAGTGGAACCCACCTCTAGTAGTAGACTCTTCCAGAGCGGTGTATCCCTAGGATCAGTCTTGGGGCCTCTACTGATTGAGATATATGTATCTGAGGTACAAGACAAAATCAGTGGTCTGTGGCTGACCAGGTTTACAGATGCTTGCAAGCTGGTCACTGTCTTACATTCTCCTACTGATGTCAGCATCCTCCAAGAGGCCCTCACCCAAATTAATGACTGGTGCAAGAAGCATTGCCGCAAACTGAATGCCAGGAGATGCATTATTTTCCCTGATGTAGCAGATGTCATCCACACTAACTATGACAGTAATAATGTACTGAGCATGCAATCAGGTGTGAGGTGACTTGTGCACCAAGGTTAGTAGCAACCTAAGTTTCCCACCATCTGGGCACCATTGTACGGAAGGTTGTCTACATGGCCCACATCACAAATACGGGTATGTCATCCAGGAACCAGGAGGCCACAACATCAGTGTACTCCACCCCTATCAGACGCATTGCCAAGTACAATGGCTCATTTGGCATGTACCTTGCCAAGCAAAGGCAGCAGTTGCAGAGACCACAGAAATTCATGACCAGGCAAATCCAGGGTCTGCAACACCTATCCTATAAAGATAGGCTGAAAGCCCTCCCCCTGTACTCAGTCTCATACAGACTGATTATAGGTGACCTGTGTCTGGCATACAAGGCCATTTCCAAACCAACCTTGATGATATTTCTGCATATCTGTAAGACAAACCCCACTCACGCAACATGCATGCAAGGCCTTCACCTGGTTTGTGACATGTATAGCACTTGTTGGCAGGATAGTGTAGCGTCCCACACAACACACAGTCTGCAGAATTCACTCCTCCTTATGTCTAGCAGAGTACACGTATAGCTCTCTTGAAGAAGAAGCTGGACAACTGCATGGGAAACAGATAAGACATCCCTGGGATCCTGTGTGTGTTCCAGCTGGACATGGAAACAGGTGCTGGCTTTTAAGAGACATAGATGAAAGTCTGGGCCAGGCTTATGAGGGCATCAAGGCCAATAGCCTGGTATCATCTTATAAGGCTATGCACCTAGTACTTTACATGTTTCCTGCATGTATTGCAGACTGTCCTGCAGTGTTGTCTGAAATGAATCCCTGTGAGTCTGAACTGTGTAGGTACTGCAGTGATAGTGTATATGCTTGCTCCTTCATCATTATAATCACATATCACTACACCTTGCCATTGTGTGTGGTCTGTATAGAAATAAATCAGCTCTTGCAGTATGTTCATATGCACTTGGTGACACTGTATAGTTCACTCCAATAGCCTTGGTCTTGGTCACAATTACTATTCTGCTAATAGGCCCATCACACAGTAGGACTTTTCACCCTTTGTTGTGGGTCTTACAGTAGCTGTGAAAGAGATGGATTGTGGCAGGCAGAACTACCGTAAGGTCTGGTCTGAAGGGCCCATAGGTGTCAAAGCTGTGCCAGACTGTACCAGGAGTGTGTGTCTGTATGTGTGTGTGTGTGTGTGTGTGTGTGTGTGTGTGTGTGTGTGTGTGTGTGTGTGTGTGTGTGTGTGTGTGTGTGTGTGTGTGTATCAGCAAACATAATACTGCAGGGCTTTAATTTACATATGTTGTCTTCCCCTTGCAGGTGAACATGGGGGATGGTGTCTCTCCCCCTCACAAAATAATGTCAGTTTCTTAACAGACTCTCATGATGATGGTGGCCATATTGAAGCACAGGTGGGGGTAGCTAGGGCCTGAATCTGTACCATTGTTTGATATCCCACTTTCACCTACCATGTCCCTGCACACAGTCAGTATGCCCCATATACCCAGTCCTCAGCAGCCATGGATAATAGGCAAGTGGAGGGTGGTTGCATGGAACAGACTAGTGTGTTGACTATGGCAAGTGTGAGTATTGACACCAGCCATAGCCAGAGAGCAGGTGAGGTCACACACAGGCAGATGGACAGGGGTGCTCAACGAGGGACTGCTGCCCATCAAACCTCTATTGCAAGTGTCACAGCAGGTGTCACCAGATGCATGTTATGGTCTGTCATGTAGGCACAGGCGTGAACAGACCACAACACCAGACAGATGCTCTGGGTCATGTATGCAGTGCTTCCTGGCATGCGTGACAACCTCCACAGCATTTGTGATACTATACATCATCTTGCCGATGTTGTTGATAGACAGTGGGGTGAGACATTGTAACTGCATGACCATGCAATATCTGTGCTTGAGCATGTAGTGGGAGTAGGGCATGGACCAGGTGGATGTAGGTCAGCAACATGATCAACTGGCAGCCCATGTGGCCATGCACATTCACAGTTCCGTAGTGGCAGTACCAACAGCACTACCAAAGGGAGGGTGCTGTCCACACCACACCAGAGCAGGCCATAGGTACATTGTCTTGGCCAGTCCTGGCAGGGACATAGATCCAGCAGACAGCAGTCACCATCAGGACACTGCATCTATCCTTGGGCCTGGTGGTGCCAGTGATACTCCTGGAAGAACCAGTTCCCACATCCCTGCTGGGAGACAGTGAACTGTGCTCCTGTCATGTATGGTCCATGGCTGTCCAACATAGCCCTGTGTTGGGCATCCACATGTGTTGATGGTGTGCAGACAAACACTCACACATTCCTATCACAGGTCGGTCACTACGAGACATGCACAGCTCCTCTGCACAGCCCAGTTGAACACCACCACTCCAGACAGACGGACACACAGACACAGACACACACACACACACACACACACACACACACACACACACACACACACACACACACACACACACACACACACAATGTCAGCCATATGGCCCAGCCTAGGCCTCTGGTAAGCCAACATCACACCCTGTGCATGTGATGATACTTGTGACACAACCCTGTTATCCATACCATTGATGCATGGACATGCTCATATGGGTCTGATGCACAGGGTGACCATAGTACAGTGCAGCAATGTCATGCTGTGTAAGGTGCTCTCTGTTGGCAATAGTTATGGGTATACATTGAGGTGTATGTACCTTGTTAACCATGGTGCACTATTGCTGTTATCACTGTTGACTGACACGTACTGTATTCTGTTTGTGTTCCAGGAGACTGTGTGTCTACAGGCTGTGGGCCTGCTGACAGTAGCAATGATGAGTAAGGTGGAGTGAAAACACAGTGACCTTTTCATAGCCAAGGTAAAGCTGTATATGTACATGTTTACTAGGTGTGTTTACATGCAACAGTGTGTGAGGGGCAATTGTGGCAGACAGTGTGACCTTTCATACATAACCTTGACACAGCCACCTAGATTTCATGCATGCCACCTGGATGTTCTGCAGGACCGCAGGCTCATACATACAGAGGAGGTTATGTGAGTACTGGCACTAGGTCCCTCACAAATTTAGCCATTACTTTAACTGCAACAGATTCAACTATCAGCACCTGTTGCCCCTGCCATTTCTGTCCCATCCCCTCAACCATTATGCAGTTGATGAGGGTATGTCTGGTACTGTGTATGTATGACAGGTTTGGAGTATGTATTCCTGACACAAGTCAGCCTGTGTTAATCTAACCTGACAATCACCAGCATGTGTTTCTATCTCATAGGCATGGTTGGCCTCTAGTGTTGCTAGTACACACAGAGTCATAGTCCTGTACATGGGGCAGCTGACAAAGGGCTGAGCACAGCCCCTCCCTGCACAGTCTTATGAACAATAGCACTAGATACATAACACAAACAGCACAGTGGTCCTGTAGTGTGGCAGTGTCCGCCACTACTATTGAAGTGGGTGACAATTACAGGGGTTGTTAGGATTGTCAATTGTGGGTTCAGAGACCCTTAACATTTTAGAGACATCTGACACACACACACACACACACACACACACACACACACACACACACACACACACACACACACACACACAAAGGCAGGTGATGTGATAGTATAACTTCAGTAGTATTTCTGTCTTTGGTATAATACAGTGAAATTAAAAGAATATTGTGGCAGGGAAACTTTACAAAGCTTAACATTTTCCTGAAGTAACTGGTCAGATGAAAACTCTCTTCTATAATTAAATGAAGTTCACATTACAAGTTTATAATGGCATCTGTGAATGCACATTAAAGAGCTTATCCTATTCATATTGGGTTGGGAGAGGGAGTTATAAGCATTTAACAATAAAGAAAGAGATAAAAATAAT
This sequence comes from Protopterus annectens, assembly GCF_019279795.1. Taxonomy (NCBI): domain Eukaryota; kingdom Metazoa; phylum Chordata; order Ceratodontiformes; family Protopteridae; genus Protopterus; species Protopterus annectens. The sequence goes on along the minus strand of NC_056741.1, from coordinate 243,654,884 downwards.
GATAAATATAAACATTACCATACAAACTAGTGATTAAGTGGGAAGGAACCCATTTCTTGCATTTGTAGCCATTTTAGTGTTTTTTTTGTCTTAATTTCCATATGTAGTTTGAAGCCCTCTGGAAAGGCAAGAAGAAGAAGCATCTAAAACATACAGCTGAAAATACCTGATTTTCTCTTACCTAAAACAGTTAGTTGTGTTCCATCTCCAAAGTATGTTGCAGTGCCAGCGTTCACAGTGTTTCAGTTGCTGAGCAAAACTATATTCTACAATTACCAGCCTTGAGTTTATTTTAAAAATTTGAATTTTCTTTGTTTCATCCTAGATTGTTAATATTATTAATAACTAACATGCTTTTCCCAATGTATACTCCACTGATAGTAAGTTAAATGTATAATAAGAATATATTGTGCCTTGTAAAGATATGTATTAACAAGTGCATTTCATATTTTCTTCCACTTTCAATGGTTCTGTAGCTTGCAGGTTATAGGTGATTGTTCATGTGGTCAGTAAAATAGATGACATTAATATATCTATCTTCTGTGAATAGCAAAAAAAATGCTCTATAGGATATTCATTTAGTTAAAACACACACACACACACACACACACACACACACACACACACACACACACACACACACACACACAAGGCAGGTGATGTGATATTATAACCTCAGTAGTATTACACAATGGAGCTCACCTTCATGCTGGCATGTGCGACTGGTTACGACTGGTATGCCACTGTCCGCATCAGGACATCACTCTACGCCATTCAGGGTATCGCTGTGTATGACTCACTCTCTGTGTGTCCCCCTGTGTCTCTCTTTCTCTATCACTGTTTGTCTCTCTCTTCTCCACGTCTATGTTTGTGTATGCTTGACATATTGCTATCTGTTGCTTATATACATGTCTGTGTATCACATGCAACAGATGCAGATATATCACACACGGGCCACCTACAGCTAGCTGAGGGTAATCCTGTCTGATGGGTGTGTGTAGGGACAGTTAAGATGTACATAGCTGTCTTTATGCAAAGACATATATGCACAATACAGTTATATAGTCCGATGTGGGTTTCGGCATGGCTTGTAAAGTGTAGGAGCATGCCCAATATGACCTTCTATAGTGAGAGTGGGACTCTATTCCAGAGATAGTTGTACTCCAGTCTGGAGTTTTGTGTGCTACATCCATACATCTCAAAAGTAAACAGGACTTTCCTAGAGGTACTGGGTTTATTTTAGCAGACATTTTCTGACATATCTGATGTCTGACACTGGAATGTATTGTGTCATTACCTAGTGGCAGACATTCTCAGATCATTACAGTACTTTACCAGAGGAATACAAGATGTATGTTGCACAGACCAATATTATGAGCCTGACTATATACATTGTTTCCCAAAAAGGCCACTTGGTGATATACTAGCTGGGGATCTCCTGCTTGTGTGGTATTCTTCTTACCTGAAAAGTCATATCCTGGTGTGGCCATACCTCTCAACTGTACATTTTTTGGCAGACTGTCCATGTGTTTGTCTAGAAGTTTCATCCAGTCTACATAAACTTGTGTTTTTCTGGCAAGTTAGTTGCATACAATTGAAGACTGATGTTACAAAATAATAACAGACATTAGTGTTTCAGACTTCATAACCTTCAGACAATTCCTGCTAATGCAAAACCCATTATTCTACCATTTCTTAGTATGTAAGGGCAATATTTACAACACGTGCCTATCACTGGGCCTTTATCCTACTTTTATTTATGACTTTGTCCAGATGTCTTGCTGTCAGAGGTTGAGAGGTATGGGTGTGGGTACAGAGTGCATTCTACTTTGCAGAAATGTCCATTATATGTGTAGTATTTTCCACATAGCACTGTGACTTCCAGGTATGTCAGTGGCAGAGCAGTATGGAGTAATGTGGTGAACCACAGCTGTGTATAGGTTGATAGGCTGCCATGATGTTAGTAGCGTATTGGCCCTGAAGCCTTTATAACTTATGCAGATGAGAGTGTAGCCCATGTTACAACATTTCAGCACACAGAGCCCCTGTCCAGCAGGGACACAAGTGGAATCACAGGACTGTATTTTGTGTTTCCCATGCACTAATACAGGAAGCACATCACTAGGGGTATTGAGGCACTTGGCTTGCTGTTGACAGGGAGTGTATTCCACAGATGGGGGAGTGTATGGTACACGTATCTGTCACACTGATGAGCCATACTGATATCACAGCCCAGGTTGATGCTGCACCTACAGGTATATTGGAGTGGGCCTTGAGCTCCAGATGTGCAACAGTCCCATCAATGCAGGGTCTGTATTGCTTTGTATGCCAGACAGGGGTCACCTCAGCAGAGTCTGTATGGAACGGGGTAGAGGGACAGTGCTGTTAGCCTATCTGCATAGGGTAGGTGTTTGTGCTAAGGCCTTAATGTTTGCAAGACCCTGGTGTGTGGAGTCCAAATGGTCTGTGGTGTGTAGGTTTTTGGAGTTCTCATGTGATTTTGCCTCTGAGGTGTCCATTGTTTGGGGTTTTGTTTTGTTGTGGACCTTCACTTATATGGGTGTGTGTTGTGTATTTGCAGGTGATGTTTACTGACTCCATACACTGCATGGCACCTATGTTACTGCACAATTTGCTCTGGTGTGCACATTCTCCATTTGTCTGGCCAGTAGTTCCCCTATCCCTTATGTGTGTCTCTTTGTCCTTCTGTAGACCTGTCACAGGCTTTGGCCACAGTTGCTGCTGTTATGTATTTGTAATTCTGATGTGAGTGGGGTAAATGCCATTACATCACACACAAGGTTGTGGACTTCACACCTTTGAGTGTATCTATTTAGCAGGTTGTCCACCATTGCACCACTCCATTAGATGTGGTCCTTAGATGGTTTGTGTTGCTATATGTTATTATGAGGATACATGTGGGCCTAGCTGTCATACCATCACAAATTGACATCTGGATAGGCCCAAATATGACAGTCAGACAGAGGCCCACATCTGGGACAGGGTGTTAATAATATTCTGCCAAACACAGACAGTTGAGAGACCGGTTTGGTAATCGCTTGCTTGTTCTTATGGGTATGATGTTAGCTTTCCTACTGTGTGCCATTGCTGTTTTGACATGACCCTTTCTTGTTTTGCAAATAGTTGAAAGGCGAATGCAATGTTAGGACAAGCAGAACAGATATACGAGGCATACTTGTGCTCCTTCTGCGATGACCTGTGTCATTCCAGGGGCATGGTTGTTGGCCAGTGACATGTTGTCAGTGTTGACACAGAAAGGTGGCAGCCATTTATAAACTGGCAGTACACTGACCTTTGGGTGCCTGCTGTCCTACTAGGCACCATACCTCTCAACTTCTGAGAGCCAGACATCTGGACAAAGCCATAAGTAACTGGGGAACAGAGGCCTGAATGTAGGGACCATTTTTAGTATTGGCCTTACAAACCTAGAAAGGTGATTCATAACAGGTTTTGCATTAGCATGCATTTTTCTATAGGGTATGAAGTCTGACACTGCATACTGTCATTATTTTTTGACCTTAGTCTTACATGATTTGCCATTGAATTGCCAGACAAACACTATTTCATGATATACAGACCACAAATGTGATGCAAACCTCTAGACATTCTGCAATAGGTCTGTACAGTTGAGAGGTATGGTAGGCACAGTTTAGGTTACTCCAAGCTGTGTACTGTCCATATGTGTGACCCCCCTGTCCATGACCTGTCCAGCTTTCCTGCAATAACAGATATTGACATTGGGACAGTGTGTACAACTCCTACCGTAGGTGCAGCTGACATGCAAAATAGTTGGCACTGCAGTTCTTGGAACATGGGCCTGTCAACCACAGTACTGTATCTAGGCCACTACAACACAACAGCTGAGAGTAAGTGCTGGCTACATTCTGACAGTATTGCCCACACATATGCATAGCTCATTGACTCCTGCATATTGTGGACATGCAACAAGTTATCATGTTGATTGGGATAGTCCTGGCAATGTGTGCTCTGCTGCTATTTCCCTACAAACATACATGTCACTGCATTTCTATGGGAATATGGGTGTGGGGGGGTCACACCTGTCAACTGTACACATTTTCACAGACTGTGCTGATATTTGCATTACATTTTGGTTCCATTTAGCATAGTATTGTGCCCTGACTTGGAGACTGGAGGCATATCACTAAAGACCACAGGTCAGATTGTAATGACATACAGTTAAGTTTCAGACTTCTTATCCTTCAGATCCTGCTGTACTATCACTGTATAAGTCTGTAGGGGGTTATTTCATCATTGTCACCATTTGTGGGCCTTTGCCAGACATTTCTTTATGGTTTTCTATGGCTGACTTCCTGGGTGAGGCTGAGGGATGAGCATGGGAACCCCACACTGACATCCATGCCTGTGACCTATGACCCCCCAGTTAGTCTCCCCCCCCCACATATACTGCAGTGGGATTTGTCACCTTGGGTACTATGGCATAGCATGGGGAAGCCAGTATTGGGCAAACATTTCCTGGTGTCCCACATAGCTGTCAGTTGTCTGGTGCTATCCCAGTAGGCCACCCCATTCCCTTGCATGCATATAGCGATACCAGAGATATGCTACCATAACATGCTACTCCATTCATTTATTGTTAAAAAGACTGACTTACATTATGCCTTCAGCAGTTGTGAGGATGGTGCTTGAGGGCTGCCTATGTCAGATGCACATAGTACACTGCCTATACATGTTGAGGTACAGATAGTGTGATGTGTGTGATATCCATTTTACTGTGTGTGTGAGTCAGAGAGAGGTGTCAGTCCCTGGGTCCCTACAGTGTCAGTGTGTGTTCTATGCATTGCCTCTTTGCCAAGGCCAGAGCATACTGGGCACGCCTCCATCTGCCTACAGGAGCTGGCTCAGGGGGTTCCTCTTCCAATTCCCTCTGTGCCTGTGGGGACCTAGGCAATGGTGGGGGGCTGTGTGGCCCTTCCCCATGCTGTTCCTGCTGCAGCTGTTTCTGCAGGATCATATTGTGTACCATGGCACATACTATGAACATGTGTGCATATCTGGCTGGAGAGTACTGCAGGGCTCCACCAGATATGTCAAGGCAGTGGAACCGTTACTTGAGCATCCCAAACACATGCTATATAATGATCCTGGTTTGTGCATGTGCCTCATTATGGCATTCTTGAGTGCGTGCATGTTTGCATTTCTGATGAGTGTAATCATCCATGGCTCTAGTGCATAGCCAGCATACCCCACCAGATGGCCATATGGGATGTCCCCCAGGCAAATCCCTGGTACAGCTGTGAGGAATGCCAGATGTGGGAGTCATGATAGCTTCCAGGGCTGCCAGTACAGGCACATTAATGATAATGCCCTGGGCATTGCACACAACCTGGCAGTTGATGGAGTGAAAACCCTTGCGGTTTACATAGACCTTAACCTGTTCACTAGATGGTGCTTTGATGTGGATGTGTGTGCAGTCTATGGCACCCAGTACCTCTAGGTAGTCTGCCACATGGTGGAAGAGATGCATATTGCTGGTCCTCTCCTCACAGGTGCTGGGGAAGTAAATTTGCTCACTGGCATGTAGCAGCATGGCATCCAGGAACTGGTGGAATGCCCTGGATGCAGATGCCTGTGAGACCCTCATGATGTCCCCAGTAGGTCTTTGGAAAGTACCTGCAGCTAGTATCCTTAAGGATACACATACCTTGGTATCCACTGGGATGGGTTCCCCTCTGTTGGCTCTGGGTCTCAGGTGAGGGTGGCACAGATTGATGATTTGCTAAAGTATGTCCCTGTGCACCCTGTGGTGCTCTAGTATCACCAGATCATGTAGCCCCTGGTAGGATACCCAAGGTCTGAACACTCTTTTCCTCCTCCTCAGTCTTGGGCAGTTGTCAGCATTATCCTCCTCACCACCCTCTGCCTCTAGCATATACTGATGTAACAATGCAACAGCAGCCCCTAACATTTTGTCAGTTAAAATTCCCCAGAGTGTGTACACCAATGGTGCAGAGTTTGTGGGAAAAAACAGATTGAAAGGTGTTTGCAGAGTTTATATTGTTGTGCTGCAGATGCTGCCTGTATGATTGGCTGACTATGATACATTCCACCTGCCAGCTATATTATTTGTACTTTATTGCTTTTATTCTATTTCCCATTTTTTCCTCTTCCCATTTCTGCCCTTTTTAAGCCCCGCAGCATGCTGTGCACATCCGCTGCCCAAATGTAAGCAATTCTGCTATTTCTGTTTTTTTAAGACCCAGTGCATGCTGCACAAACCTGTTTAGCTAAAGTAAACACTTTAAAGCAGAAATGGACCTCCCCTGGATGCAAATATGTAGAATAAGTAAATACAGCCTCAGACACATCCTTTTGCTTAGCTGTGATTAGCTAAGCTGAAATGGAAGCTGTGGTGCTCCAATGTGCTTACAGCAAGCATGACACACCCCCATTTCATGTTAGCTGCTTCTCCTGCTTACACCACTGCATTATAACTCTTACACGGTTAGGTGCATCCAGATAATGGTCTCCCATTTTGCTATTCAGTAAATTTTGCTCATCTGAATACCTCACTACCTTAGTCCCTTGTTACACCACTACACCAGAGCCTTTCTCCTTAACAACCAGTGTTACCTGTTATCATTTTGATTCTGCATGCGACCCAATATAATGGCAAAATGCAGATTTCACTTAACATTGTATTTTCACATTTTTTTATTTTCTGCACAATCTCATTTGTGTGCCACTGTGCAACACTTAAACAGCCAAAATTGGCCAAAAAAAGTTTTTTTATAATTGTGCAGCTGTTTTCCATGCCAGTGACCATATTTTTCATCATTGGCAAGCCTAACAGTCATAATACATACTTTACATTGAGCTGTCATGCCCCTGTTTTGATTTTTGCAGAAACATACACGGTCAGTAATGAATACATTTCTGCAATGGACACTGCTCTGCCACAGATGCCTGCCTGCTTACTGAATTGCTAATTCACCTCATTTGCATGGTTCATAGGTTCATAGGTAGGTACTAGACTATTGGGCCAAGGGCCTATGTAAGCCTAGCCAACAAGGTTCCCTGGCTTACGCCACCCAAGAAAGTTATTTTCCTGTGCAGCTGTTGAGCAGAGACACAGAAGTGATCCCTGGGGTGTATTTCCTATTTCCCATTCACTCGTCAAGATTTTTCTTGATGAGTGCTAATGAAGAACTTTGCTTGACATAGATGGGTAGCCTGTTCTAGAGTATGGAGAGTCTCTGAGACAGGAATCTATCCCCAGGTTTTCACCAGCAAATGAGGTAATTAGCATTATTCAGTGGTGTCTGTGCCAGAATAGTGCTGGCAGGCTTGTGCACACCCCCAGCCTTGTTTACTGAATCGCTCAGCGGCCATATTCCGTGCAGAAGCCACTACACTATTCTGGCATGGAAAAATTGCTTTATTGAATCCCAGGAAATGTCTGTGCTGAGAAGATTTCTGTATTGTCTTTGGAGTCAATTAAATATTACAATTGTTTTATGACTTCCAGCATCTACTAAAGATCTGAGGTCTATGTATTTTCATGGGTCTACTTCTACTGAGTGAAAATACACTTTACCAAGTCCCAGATAGATGAGCCCACATTAGCAAAAGTGCATTTAAATGAACTTGGAAGTGGCGGGACATCACATTTATTGGTTGGCAGTGATGAGATCACCATATCAAATATTAGGATTCAGTGGTGTGGATATTGAATTCCTGTAACCTGTAAAGAGTAGTCACTAAAGAAGGTGTTTGTACTCTGAAGCAACCACACAGTAGACATTTAGAGTTTCATGTCACAATAGTTTTATTTATTTTTTGTTAGCTTAGTCAGGGAGAGCAGGCAACAATGTCAGCAGAGGAGTATAGCAAGCAGACAAGGAACCAGTTGGCTGATATGTACCAAGCCAAAGGACTGTGGCATGCCAACCTGACTAAAGTAGCAATGATTGCAGCCTTAGTCACAGCTGCATCACAGACCAGCATCCAAGATGACATCCAGACTAGCCTTGGGGATGTCCATCTCTCAGAAAATGGACAGTTCAATCTTTCCAGAGAGGACTTAAAAAATCCATCTGGAGTTAAACAGACTTGAACTGTAGGTCAAATGTTTGGAACCAGAGTCAGCAGAGAGACTGAGGATGGAGAAACAAATGGAATTAGAAGCAGCAGAGAGACTGAGATGTCTGGAAGCTGAAGAAAATGAGAGGCAGAGGCAACATAAAAAGGAGATACTGACTCTTCATCAGGGTTATGGAGGTAATGGAGAAAGGAATAATCAAACCCCAGAAGCAATAAAGGTCAGTAAATTTCTTCCACAATTTACAAAGTGTGATAATTTTGATAGTTTTATTCATGTTTGAAAGGGTATTTAAACAGTATAATGATGACCAAGGGCTCTGGGTATAGTTCCTGGCCCTCTTACTCCATGGTAAACTTGTAACTGCTGCTTCTAAATTGTTTGATACTGATTGCTTAAATTATAATACAGTTAATAAGTTGTTTATTAGAGTGTTTTAAGTTTACACCTGAAGCTTATAGAAAAAAAAGTTTTGTGAGCATAGGAGCAAAGCAGATGAAAATATGTGTGAATATATTGCTAAATTAAGCACTTATTTGCAGAGATGGATGAATGGGTGTCAAGTCACCACTTTTGAAGGGCTGGCAGACCTTTTGGTGAGGGAACAAGCCCTTAGCACCTTGCCTGAGGACATGAGTATATGGTTAGCAGATAGAGATTGTAATATCACAAATAAGTTGGGGAAAAATGGAGACCTATACCTAGCTATCCGGGTATCACTGCAAAGGAAATGGATACCCAGTGCTGCCCTTGGGTCTAAGGGAACACAGCAGCCTAAGCCACGCCAACAAAGTCTGTTAGTAGCAGGGGAAGCCACTAGTTCAGGTACATGGCCAGGACCAAGGGTTAAATGTTTTAAATGTAACCAGTGGGGCCATGTAGCATATAGATGTCCAGGGAGGCAAATTGGGGAACAAAAGGTAGAACAACCAGTACATGGGAATGACAGAATGCCAGTTGTAAGTTGTCTGCGGACAACAAGGGTATCAAACTACTGCAAGAGGTTATATTCTATCTTAGTAGATGGGAAACAGGCCACTGCTAAGAGAGACACAGTCTCTGACCTAACCATTGTGAAGCCTGCAATGGTTAAAGAGGCACACTGCTTGCTTGGGCAATCTACTCCAGTCAGAGGTTTAGTAGGGACCCCATTCCAAATGCATTTGACTTGGGTTCACCTTCACTGGCAGGGTGGAAAAGGAAGCAAGCAAGTAGGTGTGTTTGAGGATATCCCTGCAGGAATGATTTTGATAATGCGTATCATGTGTGCATGCAGTTGCACGCAGTCATGCTTGGAAACAAGCATGTGGGTCTGGTAGCCTGGGGGGACTCAGACAGACCACACACTTGAAGCTAGGACTGGTAAGATGGTTACTTCAGAGAGGGAGCTACCCTGTAGCAGTGTGACTGAAGGTGAGCCACAGCTGCTGGTGGGTACTGATATTCCTTTGGACAGAGTGACTGCAAGGGTAGAGGTGAGTAGTAGTACCCAGGCTAACAGTGAGGCACAACTGTCAGAGGATACCAAACTTCCTGTGGAAGAGGAGATGGGAAGGGTTACAAAGAGTGAGAGAGCTGAGACAGGCTCAGCTCTCAGACCCTACATTACAAGGCTTGATGGAGGTAGACAGGAAGTTGCCTGGTTCTCAAGGAAAAGGGGAATCTGTATACTGGGATAAAGGGTTACTGTATAGAAAGTGGACCCCTGAGGGAGGGCTAGAGGGTGAGAGAATATAACATTTGATAGTGCCCAGAGCTTACCATCTGGCACTTCTAGCCAAAACCTATGATATTCCTTTTGCAGGCCATAGCGGCATAAAGCAGACAAAGAAACATATTATGCAGAACTTTTATTGGCCTGGGATGTCCAGGAATGTAACAGGGTTCTGCAGGACCTGTGAGCAGTGTCAAAAGGGAGGCAAGACAAGAGACAAAGTCAAAGCTCCTTTGTTACCTTTGCCTGTGATTCAGGAACCATTTCAGAGGGTAGCTATGGATATTGTGGGGCCTCTGAGTACCCCAAATTCCACAGGGAAGAAGTATATCCTAGTGGTAGTAGATTATGTTACCAGATACCCTGAAGCAATGGCTCTGTCCTCCATCGAGGCAGAAAAGGTGGCAAATGCTTTTTTAGAGATTTTCAGCAGGGTAGGTTTCCCAAAAGAAATACTGACTGAGAGAGGTGTGAATTCCATATCAGACCTGCTGGCTTGTCTGTGGGAGCACTGTGGGTGAAGCATATAAAGACCATCCCCAGACTAATGGTGTTGTTGAGATGTCAAAACCTACACTAAGGACCATGATGCTACAGGCATCTGCAGACCAGTTTAAGAGGGAGTGGGACAGATATTTTCTCCATTTGTTGTTTACTTACAGAGAGATGCCTCAGGAATCCACAGATTTTTCACCCTTTGAGCTGCAGTATGGGCATAGGGTGAGGGGAGCTTATATTTGATTCATAATGAGTGGGAGGGTGAGTGTGAATCCCACAAGGAGTCTGCTGTGGCATATGGGCTAACCCTCAAGACAAGGCTCAGGGAACTCATGGGTTTGGCCCAGGAGAACCTGGCAGAAGCCAAACAGCAGAAAAAGGTCTGGTATGACATGAATGCTCAGGTTAGAGAGTATGCTGTAGGGCAGCAGGTTATGGTTCTCATTCATGTCAGACACAACAAGCTGCAGGCAGCTTGTGAGGGACCCTTCAAAGTGGTAAGGAAGATCAGTGATGTTAACTACATGGTAGAACTGCTAGGCAGGAGGAAGGGCCACAAATTGTACCATGTTAAGATGATGAAACCTTACCATGATATAGAGGCCATTGTGCTGAGTATTTGCAGTGGATAATAAGAGAAGTATGAGTGGTATCTCATGACTGATCTCCTCAGTGAGGTTCGGACTGACACCTCAGTGGAAGGGGTAGCAGTCTCCCAGCAGTTTTCCCCTACTCAGGTTTGGGAAATTGGAGCAGTGTTATAGGAGTTTGGGGGCATGTTCACTGGGAAACCACAGTGTACTCACCTGGTACAGCACCATGTGGATACAGAACCCCAAAGGCCTATTAAACAGGACCCTTATAGGGTGCCTGAGAGAGTCAAACAGACTCACAGGGGAGTGGATACATGAAATATTGGAACTGGGGGTAATCCAGGAGTCCAGCAGTCCCTGGGCCTTCCCAGTGGTGCTGGTACCAAAGTAGGATGACAGCACCAGGTTTTATGTGGACCACAGGAAATTAAATAGTCACATAGAATCAGATGCTTATCCCATGCCTAAGACAGGTGAAGCTATAGAGCAGCTGGGTGGGACTCCATATCTTACCACTATTGATCTTACCATGAGCTACTGGAAGGTGCCCTTGACTCCCAAAGCTAGACAAAGGTAAGTCTTTGAGACTCCTTTCAGCTTGTATGACTTCATGAAGATGTTCTTTGGGATGAAAAATGCCCCAGCAACTTTCCAGAGGCTGGTAGACCATATCCTAGCAGAAGTAGAAGATTTTGCCATTGCTTACCTGGATGATATTGCCATCTACAGCCATTCCTGGGAAAAGCACCTTCAGAATGTCTGGGAGGGCTGGACACCTGCATTAAGCCCAGTAAGTATCAGGTGGGTATGGCAGAAGTCTCCTACCTGGGACACAGAGTGGGGAGTAGTAAAATCAGACCAAAACCTGCCAAAGTGGAAGCCATTCAGGCATGGCCTGCCCCTGTTACCAAAAAGCAGGTGAGGACAGGGGGAAGAGCACCCAGTGGTATATCTCAGCTGTAGATTCCAACCCAGGGAGGAATACTATGCAGCTGTAGAAAAGGAATGTCTAACCATAGTGTGGGCACTGCAGGAACTTCAGCCTTATCTGTATGGAAGGAAATTCACTGTAGTTACAGACCATAATCCCTTAACATGGATATATTGAGCTAGCCAGCAAAATTCCAAGTTACTAAGGTGGAGCCTAGGGTTGCAGGCATATGATATGATAGTGTAGCACCACAGTGGGGTTAGCAATGCCAATGCCGATGCACTGTCATGACAGGGTATGGGGTAATGTATTCCCAGACAGGCTTATCCCTGTCAAGCAACATTTCTCAAGGGTCACTTGAAAAACTAGCTTGAGTCTTCAAGGTGGGGGAAGAAGTGTGACAAAGGGGTATACTACCAGCACAGCTATCTGTAATTTTGTAAATTATTGTGTGTCATTGACTTCTGTGGTGATGCAGTGGTAGCATTGTTGCCTCAGAGCAAGAGGTTCTCCCGTTCGATTCCAGGCTGGAGTGCAGGGAGTGCCTTCTGTGTGGAGTCTGCATGTCCTCCCCGTGGTTGGATGGGCATTTGAAAGACATGCGTAAATGGGTGTGCCTTTGTTGAAGGTTGAATGTCAAGCTGGCACCTCAGTGTTTGTGAAAATCAACTGTCATTCATTAGCGAACCGGAGTTCTGCTGTGGTGACCCCTAACCAGGAAAAGCCGAAAGACAACAACATTGTGTGTCATTTGTGAATATCAACATGATTTGTGTAGGATGCTTGTGTTCCAAATGCGTTGGAACTGTATATCATGTGTACATCAAACTAGGTTTGTACAGACATGTGTGTTGAAAAGATATTTTATAAAGTGGTTGTGCTCAAAATGTAACCACAGTGTGCCCTGCTGGAATAGAACAGAAATGTACATGCACTATTTAAATTGTTTAACTGTATATATTTTACCAGTGGAAACTGGAATACAGGAGGTTAACTTCAGAAAAATAACTGAAACTAAATTACTTTACGGCAGCTACAGACACAATGCCTGTGCTGAGAAGCTTTCTGTATTGTCTTCAGAGTGAAGTAATTACTATAATTGTTTTATGACTTCCAACATCTGCCAAAGATCTGAGGTCTATGTATTTTTCACAGGTAGCTGCTAAATACTGCTAGCTTCCAGCAGTGGGAGTTTCACCAGGGATAGAGATAGATGACAAGAAATTATGTAATTTTGCAGGCTATTCTAGCAGTAATATTTGAGATACTAATTTAAGAAGTCTCTTAGAGAGACACAGAATTCTGTAGTCTGTCTTTGACCTGACAACATCTAGAAGATACATTCACCACATTTGCCTTGCTCTGTAAGTAAGTTTCTATGGTATAGTAATTCTCTTAGATTCAGTCAGCAATATAGTGAAGCTTAGTTTACATATTTTCTTTATTTATTTGAGGCTGACCTGTGGTGGTGCTGCGGTAGCGTTGTCGCCTCACAGTAAGATGCTGTCCGGTTCGATTCTCAGCTAGAGCATCTTCTGCGTGCAGACATGCGTGAATGGGTGTACCTTCGTTGAAGGTTGTGCGTCAGGCCTGGCAAGCCGGTAGGTAAAAATCAACTGCCAATCATTAGCAGACCAGAGTTCTGCTGTGGCAACCCCTAACCGGGAAAAGCCGAAAGACGCAAACAAATTTGAGACTGGCCTGCAATGTTGTTTCAAATATTTCCTGTGATTTTGAATTCTGATCCCACTGTGAATATATATTTAGTGTTGTCTTGTTTTATTATTTATTATTAAATATATTTAAACCTTTAATTGTGGCTGATCTGTGTAGAGATATTTAAGTTCTGAGAGTACTTGCATGTTTATTTGGTGAAACTGTGTAGGCCACTCCTAATAGCCTTGCCCTTGGTCAAACTACCATTTGTATTAATAGTAATATTACACAGTAGAATTAGACACCCTTTGTTAAGGGCCTTAAAGTAGCTGATAAGGAATTGTCTGGTGGCAGTGGTAACTACCTTATAGTCTGGGCAGAAGACGGCATAGCTAGTAAACCTGTGACAGCCTTTCCCAGGTGTGTGTGTATAAATATTACCCCAAAGAGTGTGTGTGTGTCAGCTACTTAAGCAGGGACATGAAGCACTGGTTGGACAGAGAGGGTGCTGGAGGTTTTGGCTTGGCCACTCAGCTGAGATCTCAACTCTCTATAGCTCTGCCAGTGGGGAGTCCTACTGGGGATCTGGAGAAAGAGGAAGAAACCAGCCCCGGACTGATTGTGGTCTCTGTGTGCTCTTAAGGGAAACTGCACTTGATGCAGAGTGCTGCATCTGGAAATACTGTGTGTGTGTACCTTTTCATCCTGTCAGTATACATCCCCTACTGGTGCCAGTGGTGATGACTGAAGCTCCTTGATTACTGGTCGAGTGGTGGGTCATCACAACTTCATCTTATCTTCTTCCCATAAATAAGGGTATTTCTGAACCAATTCATGTATGGGTACATCATTTACTGCTATAGCCTTTGTTTTATCTTCCTCAATGTTATAACTCAAATAGATTTGAAACTGTCTCAAAATGTTGCACAGCACCAAGATGACTTTTTTTTTTAGATATTTCAAGTACAAAATAATATTTGCAAACAAAGCCAACTTTTTTTTATTAACATATCAATTATATTCTTGAATTTCTGAATTCCTTATTTTCTTTGCCAATGGCTTTAAATATAAATCAAATAACAAAGGGAAAAGAGCACATACATGTCTAGTTCCTCTGTTCAAACCATACTTATTGAAGATGAACCTACACTCTTTAATTCTTCCTTCAGATCCTTCATATATCCTCCTAAATTATTTTTGTATCAGGGAATGCAAATCCTTCCATCGCCCTACTCATAAAATCCCAGCTTACTATGTCATATGGTTTGTCTGTATCAAGAGCCACCAACAACTGTAGTATTTTCTTATATTCTGCTTCCCTGGTTCATCATTGTTCCATTAATGTCAAATGTTTGCCTCACCTCCACAAAACCACATATTTAATCTATACGTATCAATTTTGTCAACACCTTTACCATTCTTGCATCTAGTATAGAGATAAACACTTTATAATAATTGTTTAAAATTGAAAATGGGTATATAGGAAGCATGGTCTGATGGGTATTTACCCTATTTGGGCAATACAGCCACCACAGTATTTTTTCCAAGATGTTGGTGTTTTCCCTCCTTCTAAAATACTATTAAACAAAACCTTCCAAATATTTATCACTTTCTTCCCTCATAGCTCCCAGACTTCAACAAAAGGGCCATCTGTCATGGAAACTTCCCTGCAGATTGATTACACATCACTGTTTTATGTACCCCTCCTGCTTCCTCCCCCCAAAAATTCCTCCACTCCCTCCCACCACTGCAACACTTGCCTCACTCAAACTCAAATAAGATGTTTGGGTAAGGTGCAGCAGTGGCTTTGCTGAACTCTTAGGTTCATAGGTGTGTACTAGGCTAATGGCCCTGGAGCCTTTACAAGCCTAGCCCATAGGATTACCCTGGCATTGTGCCACCCAACCTTAGTTCCTAGTGCCTCTGTTGAGTAGAGCCACTGGAGTGATCCCCAGGGTAAATTTTCTATTTCCTAACCACTCATCAAGATTTCTCTTGAAGAGGACCAGTAAGGTGCTCTGCTTGACATGTATGGGAAGTCTATTCCATAGCATGTGCAGTCTCTGGGTTATGAACCTGTCCCTCCAGCATATTCTGTTGATTGTGATAATGAGGTTGAGGTCTCAGGAGTGTGTGGTGCGGAGGGATTGGGATTTCTTTAGATGTAGAATTTCTAACAGAGCTGGGTCAGACATGGCTTTGTAAGTCAAGCAGAGATCGCCTTTAAGTAGGCAATATGAGACAGAGAATAGTTGGAGTTTTTTGAGTCTGTCCATATAGGACAAGTGTTAGGCCTAGGATCTTCTTTGTGAGGTACTTCTGTGGCCTCTCCAGTTGTTGCAGGTGTCTAGTGAGGTACATGCCAAATGGGGCATTGTACTCGATGATTGGTCTAATGAGGGAAGAGTAGAGGGAGACAATGACATCTTTCTTCCTGGATGCAAAACCCTTAGTAATGAGATGTGCCACATAGAAGGACTTTCTGACCACAGTGGCAACATGGTGGTCAAAAGAGAGGTTGCTGTCAACCTATGTTCCCAGATCTCTTATAATGCCTTCTGTGTTCAGTGGACTACCATCAATGTGGTAATTCAAGGGAACTGGGTTTTTCCCAAAGGGGATGAAGAGACATTTTTTGGCATTGAGCTTTAAGACTATGGTTCTGACACCAGTCATTGGTCTCATTGAGGCCTTTCTGTAGGATGTCAATATCACTTGGGGAGTTAATAATAGCTCCCAACTTGCAATCATCTACAAACTTTGTCAGCCAGAGTCCCTTTGTGTTGGCCTGTACTTCAGAGAAGTAGATACCAAGCAGGAGAGGACCCAGGACCGAACCCTGTGGGAGGTTGGCAGTCTGACTTGGAGTCAGCTACTTTCACACTGTGGGTTCTATCTGTGAGCCAGTTTGCAACCCACCTTGTGATACAGAGGCTGATGCCTAGCTTAGTGAGTTTTTCTATGATACCTGAGTGGGGAATGGTATCAAAGGCCTTGGTCAGATCAAGGTAGGCTGCATGAACCACCTTGCCTTCATCCACAGCTCTGGTGACTGACTCAAAGAAGTCAACCAAATTGAGCAGGCATGAACTACCCTTCACAAAACCAAACTGTGTAGGATTCAGAGTTTGGAGATTGCCTATAGCCTTGTTTATTAGGTCCATGATGATGCGTTCCATAGCTTTGCATATCAGACTTGTCAGGCTAATGGGGCGATTGTTCCCAGGATCTGTAGTTGCTCCTCCTTTGTGGAGACGGATGACTGTAGCAGTGCACCATTTGGTAGGGGCAAAGCTTGAGGTGAGGCTGTGATTGAACAGGGCACAAGTGAGGTACCAGTTCACTCTGTAGTTCATGTAGAACACAGCCAGGGATACTGTCAGGTCCCACAGAAGCTGTATTCTTGGCCTTGTACAGTGCTGTTTTAACCTGTGCAGCAGTAATACTGGGTGCCTGGCAATCTGCTGGTATTGTGATTGGTCCTTTGGGGGGGAGGGGTAAAGTTACCACTGAATCTGTCCGCCAGTATATTTGCAATATCTGTTGGCTTGGTATAGGATGTACCATTATGCAGTAGCTCAGAGCAAATCTGGGTATTATCATGGAGATTCTTTACATAATGATAGAAGGCCTTGTGGTTGTCTTTACTATCTGCTGCAATTCTGTTTTCATAGCTAACTTTAGAGGATTTGACGAAGGATCTCAACCTTTTGTTGAGGCTGATAAGGGACTTTTTCCAGTCTTGGGGCTTCACCTTATTCTGCATCAGTTTCCTCCTTCTGTTGTAGAGTTTGTTTATGGCAGGGGACCACCAGATTGGCTTCCTTTTTTTTTTTTTTTTTTGAGGAGAGCATCTTAGTTCTATTGGGTATGGCGAGATCCATGCATTTGTGTATGTGTCCGTACAGTGCATTAGTGTATGATTTGGCGGTCATGCAACTATTCTCCATTTGCATGGGTGCAGTGAAGTTAGCCACCTCTGTTTTTAAGAGCCCAAAGTTAGCTTTGGAGAAGTTTTTCATGGTGTTTACCTTTGCTGGGGGGTGGGGGGTGGGAGGGATGTGGATTTCCAAGGTGATTATCTTGTGATTGGATCTAACCAGGGAGGAGTTGACTATTGGTGTAGAGCACCGGTCCCCCATGTTAGTAATGACCAGGTCAAGGATGTTGCTACCTCTAGTGGGGGTAAGAACAAGCTGGTCCAGGGCATTGGAATTAATGAATTCCGGAAAGCGTTGGGCAAGTGTATTGGTACATTAGTAGTTTTCCCAGTTAATGGAGGGGTAGTTGAAGTTGCCCAGTATGAGAGTGCTAGGTTGGACCCTAATATTCTCCAGGGTGCTTAGGAATGTGGAGTGTGAATCATGGGACATGGTTGGGGACCTATAGCAGGCTATGACCTGAATCGCTGTCTTACCCAATGTTATCTGCACCTGAAGTATCTCAGATGCATTATGTTGGGCTACCAGTCTGGAGGTCAGGAGCGACCTTATGAATGTCTACCTACACTAAATAAATACTGGAAAAGTTCCCCTGCTAGATTGGCGCTCTAGAAGGCCGCCTAGTTGGCCTATGCCTAAGGCCGGCCGGCTATACTGGAGGTGGGCGCATCTTTTATGAATATGGAAACACCACCACCTTTGGAGCTTCGGTCCAAGTTTACTGGAATTCGAGTGCAAGAAGCAGACTGTAGAAGACTTGCAGAGACTTGTACACTCGCAGTAGTACCCAGCTAATCCTACTAAGACTTTATTTTACTGCACACTGCGATTTATACTGCCTTTACTCATTCAAAACATTTTGACAAAAATGTGCTTTGCAGGTGTATTTTGTAAATAATGGACCCTATGCTCCACTTTAATTGTATTATTTCACTTTGTGTCTACCACTAAAACATATGTAATCTTGTCTAAATGTACATGTTGCATTGTAAATTCAGCTTGTATTTATTTATGGTGTAATTGTTTACATTATGTTGCAATTCAACCTGCATTATTTGTTAGGACTGATTTTGTTGTCGCTGCCTTCTTGCCGTGGGTCCTGGGTAAGAGGGGTGCATGAAGTAATTCACTTGCGGATAACAAACTTAATAAATACATAAATGAATGAATACATACGTAAATAAAAAATAAAATACTTGCGCTATGATTTCCTATTCAAGTATCTCAAATGTCCTTAATGTCAGAGAACGTCCCTAATTTTGCCTTTTATTTTCGGTCAGTTCCTTGTAAAATGTCAGATTTTCTGGCCAATATTTGAAGCCTGCAGTCACTAAATAATGACAGACACATGAGTTTATGATTTCGCATCCTTATGGAAATGCATGTTAATGCGGTGTTCATTTTCCTAGCAAGTTTCGAAAAGACTAGAGCAACATTTAAAATCCATCCATGGTTTTACGCCGTTGTCCCCAGACCTCCACCTCCCCCTTTTTTGTTTGATTTATCCCCGATTCTTCAGCTGAGTGGTTAAGAGGCAAGTTCCTACTAAGCAAGGAGGAAAAGGAACCCACTATATGTTGCCTCTATTCCGAGAAGACCTTACAACTCGTTAAGTTCCTTGCACGGACACGGAGTCACACAACAGACAAATACGGGCTGTGGTGAAACTGAAACGCTGGACCACTTGATGTAGATTGTTCGAACCCCATCTATTTAATCTTCTGCGTCAAATTTACATTAGCAATATTACTTTCTAGATTTGTTCAATCAGACATGAGCAGCAAACATGGGGCAACAGTAACAGCCAGGGGACTCAGACTTTCATCACCTAAATATAAAACGTAAAATATGGAACACTGACCTAGCTAGCGCTTGGGGGCACCTTCAGTTAGAAAGCTCACAACATGGTAATAATTTATCTTGCATTTAATTTTTTTTTTGTTGAGTTGATATGACGATTACTTAATATGAATATTAGTTTAAAATTATTTATAATAAATGTGTTTCAGACCCTTTCAGTGTGCCATTTTAAGACCCAAAATGAGGATTATTCATCATAATGAGATACACGTAAGAGGTATGAAACATAGGGAGTTTTCTGCACCCTCCTCAGCAGAGCTGTGTCGCTGTGCATACTTGCTGCGCAGAAATACAATCCCGTGTCGCTGGCTTTTAAGTTTTTGATGGTGACCCAGCCTTTCACAGCACCGTCCCTGGTGGTGTTTAATCTCCCTTTAAACTCCTCTTCATCTGTAGCATCGCCAGTGCTATAGGAGTAGGTCATGAGCTTCAGCCCACCACGACCCTCCGGCTGTTGGTACCAGTAGATGTTGGGGTAGCTGCTGTCATCGTGATGGCAATAGAGCTCTGCCGAGTCACCGGGTCTCTTGTTAAGTACCCTGGGAGACTGCTGAACTATGATGGAGATGCAGTAACCTGTGTCCAGTAAATAAAATAAAGAGATTAAGAAAGGGCAAGAAAATTACCTGGAAAGTAATTATTTATTCACCGAAGTATAGTTATGTTGTGTACTGAGGAGACGAGTTACACCAAAAACAAAACGCTTAAATTGCAAAATCAATCACTCAGGCAATAATCCCGAAACCCTGATTTCTGTCAGAAAACCATCTACTTGTTTTGTTTATTCATACAGTATCTGACATCGTTAGGCTTGCGTCTAAAGTACTTTCACAGTCACATCACCTGCTGCGATACAATTGATTTCCCATTCCATTATTTACGATACATCCTACCCAAGTATCCACTGTACACTTTTTGTTAGTAGCTGTTCCATAAGTAATACATTATCCATATTTTCCATTAGCTGATTACTTCTTACCAAAGGTAGATGCATAAAGTTTTTTTATGAAACCGGCACTAAAGTAATAACTATTAAGAAAGTATTCCATCCACAAGACAGCACAGCTCATTTAGGAAAGCCAAGATAAATAATAAGAATAATTAAAAATATTCTAAATTTATAAACTCGGAAAAAAATCCCCAAATCCCAGCGTGCATTCAATATTGCCATGCGTTTTACATTTTTAACCTCCTGTTTCTGGGTATTTTTAAATTCATCTCTTACGTGGCATCCAAAGCAAAATGCAAAGAACAGCGGCACTTCGAAACAATTTCATCTCTTCTTGGGACAATGCAAGGAAATGTGAAAGTGAACTGCTTTTCTATGCACAAAAAGAAAATGGCACCAAAGTAAACTGAGGGAAAAAAACGTTTCCGGAACCACCCTTCAGATCATACCGCTCAACCTTTCAGCACAAGAAAACTGAACCAAAGCTAAAATAAAGGAGGGGCGAAGGCCCCCAAACAGGGATAGATTTTAAATATTGTTCTTATAAACTTAGAAAATGTGTAAAATAACAGGAGGTATGTTGGCATGTGTTTTTCCGAGGGGTATGAAGTCTTAAACTCCAACTGACTGTCATTATTTAATGAATTCAACGTGCAGTGATTTGCCAGAAAGCCACAGATGCTATATGGAATGGAACAGCTCAACAATATAATTCAAAAAGTTGGACACTTGGGAGGTATACTTCAGATGCACAGTTAGATATTTTATGCAGTACTTCTCTCACAATCCCACACCTCATGTTCAATACAGCAGCCTGGGGGTGGGCAGGAGATGGATCTCACAGGTCTCAGAGTGTGTGCAGTGCAGCTCCTGGCTTATCTTGAAGTTGTGGCAAACAGACATATTAGGAGCTGAAGTTGAAATTAAAGTATCAGCGCCCCCCCCCCCAGTTATTTAATTAACTGGCCCCTTCCGTCCATCTTCCAAGTTCAGAAGTATATATTCTCCTGTCCTATTGTATACACGACAGTTGTCTGTTTTCCGCAAACATCTTTTTATTTCTTTCCAGTTTTTTGTTAGCTGTTTTGTAAGCGTTAACGGGAAAACAAGATAGGATTCTGGCCTCTGAACTTGAGCCCTTTAAGTTTGAATTACACCGTCTTGTCTTATTCATCCCCTTTTCTGACATATTGCTCATTCTTGGTACCCGTTACTGGCAGTGAGGCATGCCAATGTTTCTGCTATATATCCCACCCATCTCCTGTTCTGTATTCTCTACAGGTGCAAAGGGATCTTTATGCATCGCAGCCATATTCACCCCTCTCAGTCTCTAAATACATGAAATATGGAGAAACAAGCCAAAAATAATGGGGGAGCAAAGGGTCGAAGTCAGGAATAGAACTTGTATATTCCACTTACAAAGTTGGTAGGATCATAGGCTTTGCATTAGCGTGGCGTTTTTTAAATATATCAAGTCTGAACCTCGGTTGTGCCTCATTCATTAGCAATTTCACTCCTCAGTGATGTGCCAGAAAACCACAAATGTTATGCAAACGTAAAAATATGAGGCAAGAATCAGGACATTCTGCGAAAATCTGGACATTTGAGATGTTTGAATCATCATGTTTCTTTTTACGTTGTTTGGTTGCTTTATGGGCATGTTGATACCTACATCCTTGACTTCTTTACTCATTTAGTTGTTCCATGCTGATATTGCAGTCATTGTCCAACATAACTCTCATCCTTTCTTCTCCAACATGAATGACACAGTGTGACAAGAGAGCAACATATCTGAAAACACAGTCAATTAAGTTCAGAAATACTGATGATGTTTGCGGACTACAGAGGAACATATATTATTAAAAACAGATGCTTCTAATTGTCATTTTCTGTGTGGAATATTGTCCCAAACTTGCACTACAGAAGATTTTTAAAAGCCAGAATCAGTGTCCCTCTTACGATTGTGTGACAACTGAGATGTGTGCTACTGTTTGCCTGGTCCTTTTATACAACAGTTCAGATGTATGTTCTACCTGGTTGACAGGATAGCTGAGCAGTATGTTATAGAGGATGTTATTTTCTCAGGTATTTTACTCTGCACATTCTTTAGAAAACTTCTCAGCCTGCACTAAATCTATATAGTACATAGCAACAATTACACATATATCATACAGCCTTCTGAACTTCCATGCATCAAATAAATGAACCAGTGAAACTGCATTAATCACAGAGTACCCACTAAAACCCCCTTAAGAATAAACCCTATTTAGAACTAAGTCTGTGTCTGAATGAGAAGTCAATGTTTAGCCCAAACTCTGCCTTTACCCCTAGTCCAGGCTGTCTCATATGTTTGCCAACTGTTCTTGTGTCAATATCTTAAATACCTTGCGTGACACCCATGCCCTGGCCCAGCAATCAATGATCCTCAATCCTCACCACTAACACCAGAGAGGGGTGTCTCATATAGGAAGAAAGGATAACAAATACACACAGTAAGTGCAATTTCCCTTAAGAGCACACAGAGATCACAATCAGTCTGGGGCTGGTCACTCCCTTGCTCTCCAGGTCCCCAATAAGACTCCCAACAGGCACAGATATAGGGTCCGGATCTCAGCTTAGTGGGCAAGCTAAAACCTCCAGCACCCTCTTTGTCCAACCAGTGCTTCGTGTCCCTGCCCAAGTAGCTGACACACACACACACACACACACACACACACACACACACACACACACACACACACACACACACACACTTTGAGAAGAGTTTATACAACCACACAGACACTCCTGGGGAAGGCTGGCACAGGTTCTCCAGCTGTGCCCCTTTCTCCCAGACTATGCAGTAGTACCAGCTGCCACCGCCCACTAATATTTATCAGCTACTCAAAGACCCTTAAAAGGTTGTCCAATTATTACTGTGCAATATTATTATCCAATTTTTAGTATAGCCCAGGGCTAAAGCTATCAGAGTGACTTTGTACAATTTTACCAAAGGCATGCAAGTACTCTAAAGAGCTTAAATTATCTCTACAAAAACAGCCACAGTTGAAAGGGTTTACAAATGTTTAATAATAAATAATTAAAAACACAAGACAATACTTTTTATTACCCAGTGCTAGTCAGGAGTTCAGAGATCACAGAGAAATACTAAAAATAATTCAGTAGTAAAGTTCTGACATCACAGAAAAATACTTAGTCTAATCTTTCTAGTTTCTTGCTATTTCTAAGAGAAAACACAAATCTAAGATAAACTTATGTATAGAGCAAGACAGTGCTGTGAGTTGGATAGTCAAGACAAAAATGCTTAATGCTCTCTGATTCTCTCTGTTTTTAAAATCACATTCCTCGTTCATATTACATAATTCTTCACACTTCCCTGGCTTCCCAGGCTAACAGAAACTATATTTACATTCTTCACCTCTGGGCAGAAACCAGAGCAATAAAGGACATTTATGCATGCAAATTCTGGCCATTAACTTGGGCCTTAAAACAATAGGCAGGATGCCTCACTCTAGACTTACTGACTCCGAGTTTTAACATCAAAGGGTCACAACATGCTTTACTTGGTTAGTAGAGCGGTGCACTGTTGTTACATTTTTTCAGGTCCACATGTAACACTATTTTTACTGTTTAAGACAACAAGCCTGTGGTTTACATTAATATTTACAGATGACAGAATTAGATCCAAAATTCTATCTGGCTAGGCTGGCAGTCTTCACCTATCCTCACCCTATCTTCACATATCTCCTCCTAGGAGAACTCAAGCTAGTTTTTCAAGTGAACCTTGAGAAACGCTGCTTGAGGGAGTTAGGTCTATCTAAATATACCTTACCCCATTCCCTGTCTTGAGAGCACATCTGTATTGGCATTGCTAATCCCACTGCGGTGCTGCATGGACATATATGCTTGCAACCCCAGGCTCCATCTTAGTTACTTGGCATTTTGCTGGCTGGCTCTGTTTAACCATGTTAGGGGGTTGTGATCTGTCATAACAGTGAATTTTCTTCCATACAGATAAGGCTGAAGTTTCTGCAGTGCCCACACTATGGCTAGACATTCCTTTTCTACAGCTGCATAGCATTCCTCTCTGGGTTGGAGCCTATGACTGAGATAAACCACTGGGTGCTCTTCTCCCTCTAAAAAAATCTGGCTAAGTACAGCCCCCACCCCATGGTTTGAAGCATCCACCTGCACAACAAATTATTTGCTGTAATCTGGACTGGCTAACACAGGTGGTCCTCCCAAAGCTTCTTTAAGCTTCTGAAATGCCTGCTCACATACTGGGGTCCACACTACCTTATCTGGCCTGTTCTTTCTTGTCAGGTCTATGAGAGGACCAGCTATGGTACTATATCTGGGGATGAAGTTTCTGTAGTACCCTGCTGTCCCTAAAAATGCCCTCACCTGTTTTTAGTAACAGGTGCAGGCCATGCCTGAATAGCTTCCACTTTGGAAGGTTCTGGCCTTATCTTCCCACTTCCCACTCTCTGTCCTAGGTAGCAGACCTCTGCCATACCCACTTGACATTTTCTCGGCTTAATGGTCAACCCTGCCCTCTGTAGTCTGCCCAGCACCACCCTGACATGCTGAAGGTGCTCCGGCCATGAATGGCTGTAGATGGCAATATCATCTAGGTAAACAAGGGCAAACTCTCCTGCTCCTGCTAGGATATGTTCTACAAGCTTCTGGAAAGTCGCTGGGTCATTCTTCATTCCAAAGGGCATCTTTGTGAACTCATACAAGCCCAACTGAGTCACAAAGGCTGACTTCTGTCTAGCACTGGGAGTCAAGGGCACCTGCCAGTAACCCTTGGTAAGATTGATATTTGTAAGATACTTAGCCCCACCCAGCTGCTCTAGGGCTTTATCTGTCCTAGGCATGGGGTAAGCATCTGACTCGTGTGACTATTTAATTTCCTGTAGTCCACACAAAACCTGGTGCAGCCATCCTTCTTTGGCACCAGCACCACTGGGGAGGCCCAGGGACTGTTGGACTCTTGAATCACCCCTAGTTCCAACATCTCCTGTACCTCCTCCCTCATAGTCTGTTTGACTCTCTCAGGCACTCTATAAGGGGCCTGCCTAATAGGCCTTTGGGGTCCTGTATCCACCTGGTGCTGCCCCAGGTGGGTGCACCCTGGTTTCCCAGTGAACATGTCCCCACATTCCTGCAACACAGCTCTGATTTTTGAACCTGGGTATGAGATAGCTGTTGGGACATTGCTACCCCTTCCACTGAGGTGTCCACCCGAGCCTCACTGAGGAGATCAGTCCCCAGATCTCCCTCAGACTCCTAATGCAATCCACTGCAAATGCTCAACACAAGGGCCTCCCTATCATGGTAAGGTTCCATCATGTTAACATGGTACAATTTGGGCCCCTGCCTTCTGCCTAGCAGTTCCACCATGTAGTTAACATTACTTACCTTTCTTACCACTTTGTAGGGTCCCTCCCAAGCTGCTTGCTGCTTGTTGTGTCTGACAGGAATGAGAACCTTTACCTGCTGCCCCAAAGCATACTCTCTAGTTCAAGCATTCCTGTCTTACCACACCTTTTTCTGTTGTTGGGCTTCTGCCAGGTTCTCCTGGGCCAAGCCCATGAGTTCCCTGATTCTTGTCCTGAGGTTTAGGATGTATGCCACAACAGACTCCTTGTGAGACTTGCACTCACCTTCCCACTCATCTCGAATTAAATCTAGAGGTCCCCTCACCCTATGCCCATACAGCAACTCAAAGGGTGAAAAACCTGTGGATTCCTGGGGAACCTCTCTGTAAGCAAACAACAAATGGGGCAAATCTTTGTCCCACTCCCTCTTAAATTGATCTGCAAATGCCTGTAGCATGGACTTGATTGTAGAGTTTAACCTCTCAACAAGACCATTAGTCTGGGGATAGTAGGAGTGGTCTTCATGTGTTTCACCCCACAGGACTTCCACGACAAGCCAGCAGGTCTGACATGAAACTGGCACCTCTGTCAGTCAGTATTTCTTTTGGGAAACCTACCCTGCTGAAAATCTCTAAAAAAGCATTTGCCACCTTCTCTGGCTCAGTGGAAGACAAAGCCACTGCCTCAGGATATCATGTAGCATAATCCACTACCACTAGGATATATTTTTTCCCTGTGGAACTTGGGGTACTCAGCGGACCCACAATATCTATAGCTACCCTCTGAAATGGCTCCTCAATCACAGGCAAAGGCATCAAAGGAGCTCTCACCTTGTCTCCTGCCTTGCCTACCCTGTGGCACTACTCACAGGTCCTGCAGTACTCTGTTACATCTCTGGAAATTCCAGGCCAATAGAAGTTCTGCATAATATGCCTCATTGTACGTTTTATGCCCATATGACCTGCAAAGGGAATATCATGGGCTATGGCTAGAAGCGCCAGATGGTAGGCTGTAGGCACTAACAATTGTTGTACTCTCTCATCTTCTAGCCCTTCCTTAGGGGTCCACTCTCTGTATAGTAACCCTTTCTCCCAGTATACAGATTCCCCCTTTCCTTGAGAATCAGGTTCCTCCCTAGCTATCTGCCTCAGGCCTTTCAATGTAGGGTCTGAGAGCTGAGCCTTTCTCAACTCTCTCCTTGTAACACTTCCCAGCACCCCTTCCACAGGAAGTCTGGCATCCTCTGACAGTGGTGCCTCACTGTCAGCCTGGGTACTACTACTCACCTCTACCTTTGCAGTCACTCTGTCCAAGGGACCATCAGTACCCCCAAGCAGCTGTGGCCCACCTTCAGTCTCACTGCTACAGTGTAGCTCTTTCCCTAAAGTAACCACCTCACCAGTCCTGGCTGCAAGTATGCAGTCTGTCTGGGTCTCCCCCTGGCTACCAGACTTACCTGCTTGTCTCCAAGCCTGACTGCATGTAACTGCACAAGCACAGGGTACTGCACTATCAAAATCATTCCCTATCAGGACATCTGCAGGATGGTAGTCTGGTACTCTTGTTGTCTCAAGACAACCTACTATTGGCATTTTGTCTTTCCCACTTACTGGCTCCCTCACCTTTTGTTCCCCACCTTGCCTCCATGGACATCTGTATGCCACATGGCCCCACTGGTTGCATTCAAAACATTTAACCCTAGCTCCTGGACATGTACCTGGACTAGTGGCTTTCCCCTGCTACTAGCAGATTCTATTGGGACAGTCTGTGCTGCCCACCATGGGTTCCTTTAGACCCATGAGCAGTACTAGGGGTCCCTTTCCTGTGCAGGGCTGCCCTGTTTGCCAGGTATAGGTCTCCCTTCTTCCCCAACTCATCTGAAGTAGCACATTGTCTATCAGCTAACCAGATCCTCATGTCCTCAGGCAAAGTGCTAAGGGCTTGTTGCCTCACCAAAAGGTCTGCCAGCTCTTCAAAAGTGGTGACCTGACATCCACTCACCCACCTATGAAAATAAGTGCTCAGTTCAGCAACATATTCACACACACTTTCATCTGCCTTGCGTCTATGCCCACAAAACATTTTCCTGTACATTTCAGGTGTTAGCCTAAACAATTCTAACAAGTGATTTTTAACAGCAGTATAATCAAAACATGCAACATCGGACATTTTTGAGAAAACAGTTATAGTTTTACCATGGAGTAATGGGGTCAGGAACTGTACCTAGAGCCTTTGGTCAACACTATACTGTTTGCATACCCTCTCAAACATGAATTAAACTATCAAAATTATCCCCCTCTTTAAACTGCAGAAGAAATTTACTGACATTTTGTGCTTCTGGGATCCAGTTACTCCCTCCCCATTACCTCTATGACTGACAAAGAGTCAGCATTTCCCTCTCATGTCTCCTCTGCTGCTCCTTTTCCTCGGCTTCTATCTCCAAATGCCTGGCCTCCAACTTAAGTCTCATTAGTTCCAGATGGATTTTTAAGTCCTCTGCAGAAAGGTTGAGCTGTTCATTCTCCAAGGAGACTTACTGACTCCGAGTTTTAACATCAAAGGGTCACAGCATGCTTTACTTGGTCAGTAGAGTGCACTGTTGTTACATTTATTTTTCAGTTCCACATGTAACACTGTTTTTACCATTTAAGACAACAAGCCTGTGGTTTACATTAATATTTACAGATGACAGAATTATCTCCAAAATTCTATCTGGCTAGGCTGGCAGCCTTCACCTATATTCACCCAATTTTCACACCTTGTTTAAACAAATATGGCCTACATTTATTCCTTAACACAAACTCAAGAAAGAATGATAAACTTCTGTAAACTCACACACATGGAATCCGCTCAGGCAAGCTGACCAGTAGTACACCAACACCATACACAAGTCGAATAAATCCAAAGTGCATTTAATATACTACAACATAAAATTTAAGCACATAAAAAAGCTTTTTGTTGAATTGAATAAATCAACTTCCTCAGAAAAAGCCTACACAGGAAACAGGGGTTTAAATTTCCCTCCACTTAGTCACATGATTGCTAGACATGCATTGAAAGGTAAGCCCCTCCCCAGCTTTACAAACTTTTAAAGTGATACATTCTTTATGTTACAATTTCATAGTGCCAGATAGCAACAGCAAACCACTCAATAAATATATCTTACTTTAAAAATATTTTAGCATCAATAAAATGAATAAGTAAACGAATAAAACAAAGCAATTTGCCTAATTTACTTAACCTGTTGCTTTGTGGACATAGCAAAATTTATCACAAATTAAAAACTAAAAAATCAAATGACACATTAAAATTTGGTAAACCCATAAAAGTTATGTGTATGTATATGTTTAAACAATATTACATAGTCCTAATGTTTTAATATGAAAAACTCTACTATAAAAAGTAATAAATATTTGTGATTAATATAATGAATTATATAAATTTAGGATAAACTTTAATATAGCAAAATCATCCTGTCACATCATTGTGCAAAAGAAACTGTGTGCTTGAAAATTATTATTATTTATCTACTCAAACTTTTCAGTCTCAAAATACACATGATGGAACTCAATTCATTGATGCCTGGGTAGTGACAAGCATCTAGTCTTAGTTGCCAAATTAATTTGCAGCATTCCAGAATTAAAGACTCAGCCCCGCCCCCCCTGTTATTTATAGGGACTTGATCTATAACTCAAAGTAAGATATATTTATTGAGTAGTTTGCTGTTGCTATCTGGCACTATGAAATTGTAACATAAAGAATGTATCACTTTAAAAGTTTGTAAAGCTGGGGAGGGGCTTGCGAGTGTTCCATTACGCAGGCAACCTTTCAATGCATGTCTAGCAATCATGTGCAATTTACCACACATCTGAAAAATAAGAAATAAGTACAAAGATATATGACCAGGACTTCTTTATGCAGGTCTGAAAATGAATTATTATCTCTTCTGGTCTTCATGTAACTTGTCATCTTTCTGTAATATAATAAACTGATTAAAGTTATTGGTAATTTTCCCATTACATGTATACAAACTTCAGAATGAATGTCATTAATCTTCACTGGTTTATCCATCTTTAAGGATGTTTTAATGAGAATTTCTTCTGTGATTGGATGAGTCAGACCCCACCATGGACACACCAGATGACAGAATGTGATATTCCATTATTTTGTTTTGCAAATATAAAACAGATATATTCATTTAATACCTCTGGTTTCACTGTGCTCATATTCCCACAAACCATTCAATTTATTAGACCATACATTTTATTGTTTTGCTCTACAACATATTTTAAGATATTGAGTCTTTCTTCTAAACTCATTTTATTATATTTTTTCTGAACATCTGCATTCATTATTGTCTCCTGTACCACTTTCTGCTCAACTAGAATAGATATTTGTCTTGTAATGTCTACATTTACTATAAAACATTAAAATTACATTTATTTATGAGCATTGTGCTTTTGCTCTACACCTTATTCGTTTTCTCTTTTGAGAATAATACCCTGCCTTGCATATCTGCTTCATCCAAATGTGATGGGAATTTTGCATTTTTCTAATTAGTATTTTCTTTTTCTGCCCTGGTTTTCTTGCAGAAATATTAAAGCTTTTATATGGCAGCTTGTCTTTTTAAAATGCATAGGTTCATAGGTTCATAGGGTCATACTAGGCTATCTGCCCTAGGGCATTTATAAGCCTAGCCAGAGTGTGTTTGGCTTTCGCCACCCATTTTAAATTAATTTTGCTATGCCCTTTTTTGAGGTTAGTGTACTGTGCCTCTGTCTAACAGTGACACAGAAGTGATACCCGGGGTAAACCTACGATCTCCCATCCACTCATCAAGATTCCTCTTGAAGAGAGTCAATGAGGGACTCTGCCTAACCTGGACTGGGATTTTATTCCAGAGTGAAGGGAGCCTCTGGGTTATGAATCTGTCCCTCCAGCATGTCCTATTTATTTCAGTGCTGAGGTTCAAGTCTCTCGAGCGCGTGGCTCGATGGGATTTGGATTTTCTGTTGTGCAGCATGTCCATTAATTCTGGGTTTGACATGGCTTTATACGTCAGGCACAGATCGCCTCCGAGCAGGCAGTATGCCACTGAGTAGAGCTGGAGTTTCTTTAACCGGGCAGCATATGGCATCTGTTTGAGCCCTTTGATCCTTTTGGTGAGGTACTTTTGGGGTCTTTCCAGTTGCTGCAGGTGTCTGGTAAGGTACATCCCAAAAGGGGCATTGTACTCAATTATGGGCCTGATGAGGGATGAGTAAAGAGGCACAGTGACCTCCCCTGATCTAGATGTGAATCCCTTCATGAATAGGTGGGCTATATAAAATGTTTTTCTAACCACTTTGGCCACGTGGTTGTCAAATGAGAGATTGCTATCAACTTGGGTCCCCAGGTCCCTAATTACTTCTTCTGTACTTAATGGATTACCACCTATGTGGTAATTTGTGGGCACTTTGTTTTTGCCAAAGGGGATGACTATACACTTTTTGGCGTTTAGCTTGAGGCCATGGCTCTGGCACCAGTTGTCTGTTTCTATTAAGCCCTTTTGGAGGATGCTTGTGTCGGCTGGAGAGTTTGCAGTCATCTGCGAACTTGGTCAGCCACAGTCCTTCCATGTTGGCCTGTACCTCCGAGAAATATATACTGAACAAGAGAGGTCCCAGGACTGAGGCTTGTGGGATGCCACTTGTAACTGGTTTGGAGTCTGACATGGCTCCAGCAATTCTAACCATGTGGGTTCTGTCCTTGAGCCAGTTTGCAACCCATCTAGTGACATAGGGGTTTATATTTAAGCTGGTGAGCTTATCTATAATGCCTGAGTGGGGTATTGTATTGAAGGCTTTTGCGAGGTCCAGGTAGTCTGTGTGGACCACCTTCCCCTCGCCAATGGCCTTGGTGACAGTTTCAAAGAAATCAACCAGGTTTAAGAGGCAGGATCTGCCCTTAACAAAGCCGAACTGAATCTCCCAGGAACAGACTTGGGGAGTCTGAGCTCTTGGGTAGAGAGGAAGTAGGAAATGATTGAGATCTTAGACCATGAGTTGTTCAGTTAACCGAATCAGTGTAGAGGGGGGTTCTGGATGTCCAGGTTAAATGACGATTAGTCAATGGTATTCATGTCACTGTGTGGCTGAGTATATGGAGAAATACAAATACAAATAAAATAAAATATTGTGCAGTTTCAAAAAAAAGATTAAAGGAACTTCTAAAAGATGAATTAAGAGACTAGGAACAAATGGATGGACTTAACAAGGTATTCGTAAACTTAAGGATATAATATTTGAGACTATAGTTCCATATTCCCCTTACTTGCATATAACAAGTTTGAGAGTGCTGTATGTCAAGAGGAAAGACAAATCCATAAGTGCCAGTCACTACTGTGTTAAAGGTATCATCTGCCTGAGATGGTGGTAGCCCAAGTGGATGGATATGAATACCACCTTGGATTTCCCCAACAGAGGTTATTGGCTACTGGGAACAACCAAGTCAACAAAGAGAAAATAAAGAGAAAATTAAATACAGCCATCTAAATACACCATGCATCATCACCCATATTCACCCTCCATAGCAAACTGTATTAGACTCATGCTGGACAGACTCTCTTTCTCTCTCCGGGGACATCCACCCCAAACCTGGCCCTAACAACATCACATCCGACTCCCATTTCCATAAACCACATCCCACCACCCCCAAGATCTTTCATTTTTTACAATCAATGCCTAAAGCCTCAGAAATAAAATTCCCATCGTCCACACCTGGTTGTCCCATAACCAACCTGACATTGTTGCCATCACAGAGACCTGGCTTAAACCTAATATAAAAAACAATGAAAATTCTCCCATCAGGTTACCAAATGCTATGCTTTGACAGACCCAACAAAAAAGGCAGCAGAGTAGCTATACTCTACTCCTCCTCCTACACTGTCAGTCCCTACACTAATCCCATTTCTAAATTTGCCAACTCTGAGCTTTCTGTTGCCCTCCTCATTCTCAAAAAACACAAATCCATATGCATAGCTACCCTCTATATTTCCACAGGCAACAACATCCTTATACCTGAAGATATACTCTCCTGGTTTTCAACTAACATCAAAAATGAAACAGTTATTCTTGGTGACGTAAACATAAACTGGGCCACAATTAACTCTGAATCCCCTTCTCTAAACATCAACCTCTGCAACTACACCCAATTAATAAACTTTCCTACCAATCCAAACAAAGGTGGAAACACTGGTACCATCACTGACTTGGTCTTAGCGTCTCATCCAAACCTTATCTCAGATTCTGGCACCCTTCCTGACTTTCTCAGTGACCACATGCCTGCATTTGCTAACCGTCACTCCTCTCCCCCTCAAAAGCAACACCACTATATACAATCTCGGAACCTCTCTAATGTCAACCCACAAATATTCATAGACTGCCTAAAAGTAACAGATTAGTCACCCTTAAAAACTTTATCTCTTGATAATGCCATTGATTACTGTAATAAAACCTTCCTTAACCTTCTTAACAATCTTGCTCCACTAAAAATGAAAAGAGTCAAAGCTTCATCCACCCCTTGGTTAACTAAAGAAACCAAACAAATCAATCACCTAAGAGATAAAAAGTGGAAACTTTACCAAAAAAACAAATACCCCATATCCTAACTGATGTTAAACAACTCCGTAACACTGTAAAAAAGCTAATAATCGGGGACCATAAATCATACTATAGCAAGCTTCAGTCAGAGCACTTATCTAACCCTAGAAAATTCTGGGACTCTATCTCCTCCCTTCTCCACCCAGGCAATAAGGATAATCCATCCCCAAACCTAAACTATACTGATCTAGAAAATGCCTCTCTTTTCAAAACCTTCTTTGTATAATTCCACAGCTAAACTCACTACCTGCTTCTCTCACTACTCTCAATCTCCTCCTCCTACCCCAATCAATCCCCCTACATCTCTACCAAATCTGACTACCCCTTCTCCTATTTTGAACTTCTCTCCTGTTTCTACAAACAAAATAAAAAAAAACTCATCCTTCAATTCAAACCATGCTCCCCTGCCCCAGACAGCTTACCCACATCTTTACTTAAACTGTCTGCAAACAGCATTGTCTATCCCATCTCTATCTATCATAATAAATAGATCTATACAAGAATCACACACACCCTCACTCGGGAGACATGCTTTTATTATTCCATTCCATAAAGGAAGCAAAAATAGTGACACTTCTAATTTTCGGCCATCCTTTCCCCACTATCAAAAATCATGGAGAAATGCATTCAATCCCAAATGATGTCCTTTCTGACCTAAAACAACTTACTAACCCCAACACAACATGGGTTCTATCCTAGGCATAGTACCATGATTACCCTCCTCTCCTTTCTAGATTCTATTAACCTTGTTTGCAACTCTGGCAAAATTGTTTCTACTCTGTTCCTTGACCTATCTAAAGCCTTTGATACCATTTCCCACCATTTACTATTATCCCAACTATCCTCTCTCAACCATAGGTGCCGGAAGCTGTTGAAGACTTGGGGGGGGGGGGTGGAGGGTGAGAGGGGCACTTAGTGATCTAAAAAGGGCAATTTTTTATAACTATTTACTACCACAACATAGGTTCACTTGGAGGACATTGCAAGCAAGCAATTCCCTTTTGGTGCTTGAATTAACATTTTCTGATTGGTGTTACCTATCCCATCGCTGATAATTGTATATTAGCCCTAGTGAGAATAACTGTGATCATACCATAGATAATTTGAGGGGACCCATGTAAGGGATGCAGCATTTAGGAACTTCCACTATCTATTAGTGGCATGAGGGGCAATTCTGGAGTACATTTTCTATTACCCATCCTTAGATCTAAGTTGTATTTGAATATGGATGGATGAGCTTTGTTTTATTTTTATGGATAGTCTGTTGTGCAACAGTGGTATCCTCTGTGATATATATCCATATCTCCACAACATTCAGTTTAGATAACTGGACTGAGTATTTCTGATGCCATTTGACTTGCTGATGTTCAGTAGGTCCATCTGAATTATGTCAGAGGATGCCTTGTATGCCAGACATGTCACCTCTAAGCACTCTGAAGGATACTGAGTATAGTAATACATTTTTGAAGTGGTCCATGCAAGACCTATTGTTTAGGAATTGTATGCTTTTAGTAAGGTATCGCTGAAGGTATTCCAATTGTTTCATCGGGCTGGACAGATAGATGCCAAAGTGGGTATTATACAAAATGATTGACCTAATGAGAGTTTTGTAAAGGGGGGCAACAACATCTCTAGATCTAGTCACAATTTGTTTATAAACTATGCAACATAGAAAGGCTTTCTTATAACTCTGGGCACATATTGGCCAAAAGTTAGGCCACTGTACATACAATGTCCCAAATGCCAAAGAATTGGGTAATTTCTCAGAGGGCATTGTCATGATTTTGACACCAGTTATT
Organism: Protopterus annectens; assembly: GCF_019279795.1. Taxonomy (NCBI): domain Eukaryota; kingdom Metazoa; phylum Chordata; order Ceratodontiformes; family Protopteridae; genus Protopterus; species Protopterus annectens. The sequence goes on along the minus strand of NC_056741.1, from coordinate 243,619,818 downwards.
ATTTGGGACAAACCTTCCTGTATGATGGTTAAGTCATTTGGGGATTCAATAATTGCTCCTCAAGTCATTTGGGGATTCAATAACTGGTCACCCAGAAATTTATCTTTTTCCTTTAACCCACTTCACAGATCCCTTGAAATAATTCAGAAAAAAAATCTGTCATCTTTAAGAATATACCATTGAGTTGCTCTCCATTTAGATAAAAGGAATATTTCTTTATACAGTTATTAATTGGGTAAGTGTGTTGGTTAACAGACCCTTATAACTTTCTTAAATACACATAAATCTGAATGCATACAATCCCTTAATGAACGGACTAATGACAGAATAACTGATAACATATTCCCTAGCCATTCACATTAAAATAGGCATTTCCCCTCAAATAAACAATCTCAAATTAGCCCAGTATAAATATAATTATCACATATAAAAGACTAAAATCACAAGCATAATCAAACAACCTTCATAATCAGTGCAAACAAAGAAGTCAAAACAATATAACTCCAACTGTTTGACTCATACCAATTAGTGTATCATCCTATTAGGTGAGTTAAACAGTGGTAATACTTTCTCTAAGTTCTTAGCTCTTCTTATTATTAAATAGATATGTTTTATAAAATTAATCAGTCACCCTTTCATTCTTGTTTGAATTAACACATAATTATATTTTATCTCCCCTGACAAAGATTAGTAACTGGTTGCAGCCAATATTCATAAAGTGAAGTCAGTATATATAAACTAAAAAAATCATGAGCATATTCAAATAACATTTATCTACACCAAAAGAGTACCTTATAAAATTACAAAATGTTACCAGAATACAAAAGCAAAACTAAATATGGAGCACACTCAAAAGTCCACAAATTCTTAATTTTCCACTTCAAAATGATAAAATATTTACGCATAACGGTTACTATCAAAAGACTGAAAGTCATATGGTCTAAAGTTCATATGGTCGACAGATATGGTCGACAAATGAATATTAAGTAGTTCATTTGGTTGACAGTTCATTTGGTCGACAATCTGTCAACATTATGTTGACAACAGGCAAGGATTTCCCTTGTCAGCACTGTTGTGCGACCTCAGAGTTGTAATATATAAGTAGCGGGGTGTGGAGGGTGCAGGGGGGGCACAGCCCCCCTGCATAAACACTAGTGTTATTTGCATGTGTCTGTCGACCATTTGAATGTTGACGTTATGAATTCGATATTATGAACTTTAGATATAATGATTTCGACCAAATGAATGTCTACCATATGACTTTCAATCTTTTGATAGTAAACTATGCATAACTGTTTATTTATCCATTAATTCTTCAGCAAATCAAACCACAGCAGATAATTATACATCATAACAAATATTTTAGTAAATAGTATTTATCAGATCCTTCTTAGTAGTGTAACTTGCGACACGGGCAGAGTTATCTTTTAACAATGTTCATTATCACAATTAATTTTAAGGTATCTTTCTAAACTACTGAGCTGGAAAGTCTCTTCTGATTTGTAACAGGAGGAATAAAGTCAATGGCAGAATAATCTGGCGTTTTAAGGAGCACTTTTTATAGATTCATACATTCATAGATTGATACTAGGCTAATGACCCGGGAGGCCTTTCTAAGCCTAGCCAAGTTTTCCCAAAATAATAATTATGTCTTGTATCCAAATAGGACATTGAGGGCCAGGCATGTATAGGTAACTTCTGTCCATAAGGGACATGGGTGCCAGGCCCGGTGTTAATTTCCTTGTCCCCATCCACTGGTCTAGGTTGCACTTAAATTGAGTGATAGAGGAACTCAGCTTCGTATGGGTGGGAAACCTGTTCCATAGAATAAACAGTTTTTCTAGGATACATATCTGTCTTTCCAGCATTCACTCAACTGAGCTGTGTTTTATTCTCATAACCTTAATATACCATTTTTTAGTGGACTAAGCATGTTATTTAACTATAACAGTGCTTATTAATGAATCAGGACACAAATATTACTTATAGCAGATGTGGGGATGGTTTGTGGCTGATACGGGCTACCCAAAGATAACTAAATGAATAACTGTGTTTTAAAGGACAGAGATCAAAACAACAAATGGTTAGCATAAGTTATAACCTCATATTTGAAATATTGCATTAGGAAAAACTAAAAGTTCATGATAGCCATTCAGATAAGGCTGCTACCAACTATCAAATACACAGAGCATTTGTGCATATTGGATTACTTTATTTTAAAAGCATATAACAGGAGAATTAAGACAAGTAATTAATTATGAGTTGTGAGTAATGTTGGGATTTAATCATATATGGTATTTTTTACAGTCAAGTAACTAAACCATGCTAGAAGCAAATAAATTCCAGTCTAATATATAACCCAGAGTATGCTATTATTATTATTATGTAAATATTGGAAGAGCGTTGCACCACAGGTATTAGTATTTCATCTGAGTATTCAAAACTTGCTAAACAACCAAAATGGTGAAAAGACAGCATCAAAACAACAGCTTCAATAACAGGCTTTTACCATGTTGAATCCACAATATATGAAATATAGAGCTTTGCTGTTGTAAAAGTCAAGTGGCGTTGTAATTCCACAGCTTTAAAACATGTGGATGTTATAAAAACAGAAAAAACGAACATAAAAGTGAAGAACCCTTCTGATGTGAACAATGGAGAAGCACTTTCAGCTTTTTCAAGCCTTCTTCAGATCCACATGTTTTAAAGATGTGGAATTACAACGCCATTTGACTTTTACAACAGCAAAGCTCTATATTTCATATATTGTGAATTCAACATGGTAAAAGCCTGTTATTGAAGCTATTGTTTTGAAGCTGTCTTGTCACCATTTTGGTTGTTTAGAAAGTTTTGAATACTCAGATGAAATACTAATACCTGTGGTGCAACGCTCTTCCAATATTTACATTGCTTTTTGCTCTGCTGAGCATTCTTTAGTGGAATTCACTTCTTCTTTTGGATTATTATTATTATGTGATCTGAGTGAACAAATGGAAAAACATTTTACCAATTTGTTTTAGTAAAGCGAATTAGATGAATATGATTTTGAAGGAGAATCTGTTTCTTGGCAATATTCACATAAAATATTCACTTAATATAAGTATATTTCACTGTCAGATGATCCGCTGTGGCGTATATATATATATATATATATATATATATATATATATATATATATATATATATATATATATATATATATATATATATATAGTATATATACATATATATATATATATATCTATATATATATATATATATATATATATATATATATATATATATATATATGGATCTAGGAAGTTTGCTCGACTGTGCAAATGTCCGAATCCATAAAACCTGAACACACTTTAACAAAAGTGCTTTTATCGAAAAAGCGCTTTCGTTAAAGCGTGTGACAAAATAAAAAAAAAACACTACATTTACATTTTAGCAGGGGGGCTTTGCCCCCTGCACCCCCCATATGGGGGCTGTGCCCCACACACCCCTACTTTAATATTCTCCCTCCGAGACCACATTACACTGGGGAAAAGGGTAATTTCTCTTACCTGCACCATAGTACAGCCTCAGCAACAGTCATACTTATGCGAGTGAGCAAACGACCGAAATCCAAACAGCTGAGCATACTTACGCGAAAGTGCTTTTCACCGAAGAAGCACTTTTGCGTAAGTATGACTGTTGCCAAGGCTGTACTATGGTGCAGGTAAAGGAAATTTCCATTTTCCCCACTGTAGTGCAGTCTTGGAGGGAGAATTTTAAAGTAGGGGGGTTGTGGGGGGCACAGCCCCCCACATGGGGGGGTGCAAGGGGGTGAAGCCCCCTTGCTAAAATGTAAATGTAGTGCTTTTTTTTTGTCACCCGCTTTAACGAAAGTGCTTTTTCGATAAAAGTGCTTCCGTTAAAGTGTGTTCGGGTTTTATGGATTTGGACGTTTGCTCAGTTGAGCAAACGTCCTAGATCCATATACATATATATATATATATATATATATATATATATATATATATATATATATATATATATATATATATATATATATACAGTATATATATGTAGAACCATGCAAAATATATGTTGCCCATGTTCATGTCAATATTCCTCAATATTCCCACATAATTCACAATTCGTTTACATTTTGTAATTACCTTCCATCTGACTGATATTAGAATTAGTTTAAGATTAAAGAAAATCTTTACGTTTGATGGCAGTAAAGCAATGAAATGTTACAGTGTATTTGAGTAATAGTATAGTAACTACATTGCAACTGATTTGCTATAATGTAAATTTTATCACTCTTGGACCCATGTCAGACTTGTTTGTCTTGAATCATTAGTTACATCAAGACTTTTCAGTGACAAACAGAATTGCATAATAGGTGTGAACCGAGGTGATAATGCCCCATTTACCATGATGAAGAGACATTTGTAGACAAAGGGTGTTCTGAATTTCTGAGAAATTTCCTGGTGATGCTTCACTTTAATGTCAGTGATTAAGAATATGTGAGAAGTCATTACAGATGAGATATAGTTTAGGATTTTTGGTTAATTTAAAAGCTCAAGTCGGAGTGGAAAGCTGGAGGAGAGTTTAGTCTAGTCTTTTATATATTACTTCTATTTTTAAGAATGTTTGTATCCACAAATATTGTAGCAGTTGCTGACCTTCCAGATT